>NC_091977.1:478600760-478680153 GCF_044704955.1 Pristiophorus japonicus | reverse complement strand
GGCGAGAGAGAGAGCGAGGGCGGGGCGAGAGAGAGAGCGAGGGCGGGGCGAGAGAGAGAGCGAGGGCGGGGCGAGAGAGAGAGCGAGGGCGGGGCGAGAGAGAGAGCGAGGGCGGGGCGAGAGAGAGAGCGAGGGCGGGGCGAGAGAGAGAGCGAGGGCGGGGCGAGAGAGAGAGCGAGGGCGGGGCGAGAGAGAGTGCGAGGGCGGGGCGAGAGAGAGAGCGAGGGCGGGGCGAGGGCGGGGCGAGAGAGAGAGCGAGGGCGGGGCGAGGGCGGGGCGAGAGAGAGAGCGAGGGCGGGGCGAGAGAGAGAGCGAGGGCGGGGCGAGAGAGAGAGCGAGGGCGGGGCGAGAGAGAGAGAGACTTGGGGTGGAGGGGCGGGAGGGGGAGAGAGAGAGACACGTTGGGGGGGAGATGGAGAGAGAGAGAGACACATTGCGGGGGGATGGGGGGAGAGGGGAGAGAGAGACGGGGGAGGGGAGAGAGAGAGACTGGAGAGAGGGGGAGCGAGGGCGAGACGGGGGGGGATGTGGAGGAGACAGAAAGAGATAGACTGGGGAGGGAGAGCAAGAGAGAGAGACTGGGGGGAGAGAGAGAGAGCGAGAGACTGGGTGGGGAGAGAGAGAGAGCGAGGGCGGGGCGAGAGAGAGAGCGAGGGCGGGGCGAGAGAGAGAGCGAGGGCGGGGCGAGAGAGAGAGCGAGGGCGGGGCGAGAGAGAGAGCGAGGGCGGGGCGAGAGAGAGTGCGAGGGCGGGGCGAGAGAGAGAGCGAGGGCGGGGCGAGGGCGGGGCGAGAGAGAGAGCGAGGGCGGGGCGAGGGCGGGGCGAGAGAGAGAGCGAGGGCGGGGCGAGAGAGAGAGCGAGGGCGGGGCGAGAGAGAGAGCGAGGGCGGGGCGAGAGAGAGAGAGACTTGGGGTGGAGGGGCGGGAGGGGGAGAGAGAGAGACACGTTGGGGGGGAGATGGAGAGAGAGAGAGACACATTGCGGGGGGATGGGGGGAGAGGGGAGAGAGAGACGGGGGAGGGGAGAGAGAGAGACTGGAGAGAGGGGGAGCGAGGGCGAGACGGGGGGGGATGTGGAGGAGACAGAAAGAGATAGACTGGGGAGGGAGAGCAAGAGAGAGAGACTGGGGGGAGAGAGAGAGAGCGAGAGACTGGGTGGGGAGAGAGAGACTGGGGAGGGGGAGAGCAGGAGAGAGAGAGAGAGAGACTGGGGAGGGGCAGAGAGAGAGAGAGAGAGAGACTGGGGAGGGGGAGAGAGAGAGAGACTGGGGAGGGGGAGAGAGAGAGAGACTGGGGAGGGGTAGAGAGAGAGACTGGGGAGGGGGAGAGCAGGAGAAAGAGAGAGAGACTCGGGAGGGGTGAGAGAGAGAGAGAGAGACTGGGGAGGGGTAGAGAGAGAGACTGGGGAGGGGGAGAGCAGGAGAAAGAGAGAGAGACTCGGGAGGGGTGAGAGAGAGAGAGAGAGAGAGAGAGATTGGGGAGGGGGAGAGAGAAAAAGAGAGAGAGACTGGGGAGGGGGGGAGAGAAAGAGAGACTGGGGAGGGGGGGGAGAGAAAGAGAGAGACTGGGGAGGGGGGAGAGAAAGAGAGAGACTGGGGGTGGGAGAGAAAGAGAGAGACTGGGGAGCAAGAGAGAGAGAGAGACTGGGGAGATGGAGAGCGAGAGACCGTGGGGAGAGCGAGAGCGAGAGACCGTGGGGAGAGCGAGAGCGAGAGACCGGGGGGAGGGCGAGAGCGCGAGACCGGGGGGGAGGGCGAGAGCGCGAGACCGGGGGGGGGAGAGAGCGAGAGAGAGAGACCGGGGGGGGAGAGAGCGAGAGAGAGAGAGAGACTGGGGAGGGAGCGAGCGAGCGAGAGAGAGAGAGACTGGGGAGGGAGCGAGAGAGACTGGGGAGAGAGAGAGCGAGAGAGACTGGGGAGAGAGAGAGAGAGAGAGAAGACTGGGGGGGGGGAGAGAGAGAGAGAGAAGACTGGGGGGAGAGAGAGAGAGAGAGAGAGAGAGACTGGGGAGAGAGAGCGAGATGGAGAGACTGGGGCCGGGCAGAGAGCGAACGACTGGGGCCGGGGAGAGACCGACTGGGGCGGGGGAGAGAGAAAGCGGGAGAGAGAGAGAGACCGACTAGGGCGGGGGGAGAGAGAGAGAGAAACGGACTGGGGGGGGGGGGGAGACTAGAGAGTGGGGCGAGAGAGAGAGAGAGAGAGTGGGACGGGAGAGGAGAGAGATTGGGGGTGAGAGGCTGAGACGGGAGGGTGAGACAGAGAGAGAGACTGTGGAGGGTGAGAGAGACTGAAGGGGGAGAGAGAGGGAGAGACTGAAGGGGGAGAGAGAGGGAGAGACTGAAGGAGGAGAGAGAGGGAGAGACTGAAGGGGGAGAGAGAGGGAGAGACTGAAGGGGGAGAGAGAGGGAGAGACTGAAGGGGGAGAGAGAGGGAGAGACTGAAGGGGGAGAGAGAGGGAGAGACTGAAGGGGGAGAGAGAGGGAGAGACTGAAGGGGGAGAGAGAGGGAGAGACTGAAGGGGGAGAGAGAGGGAGAGACTGAAGGGGGAGAGAGAGGGAGAGACTGAAGGGGGAGAGAGAGGGAGAGACTGAAGGGGGAGAGAGAGGGAGAGACTGAAGGGGGAGAGAGAGGGAGAGACTGGGGAGAGGAGAGAGAGAGAGAGAGACTGGGGAGAGAGGGAGAGGGAGAGACTGGGGCCGGGGAGAGTGCGAGAGAGAGTGACCGACTGGGGCGGGGGAGAGAGAGCGAGAGAGAGAAGACCGACTGGGCCGGGAGGGGAAAGAGAGAGAGCGAGAGAGAGAGAAACAGACTGGGGGGGGGGAGACTGGAGGGAGGGAGAGAGAGAGAGATGCTGGCTGACTGACTTGGTGGTGGTGGGAAAGAGAGAGACAGAGACTGGGGAGGGATGGAGAGAGAGACTGCGGCGAGAGCGGGAGCCGCTGGGGGATGGGTCAGGAACTTGGGGGTTGGGAGCAGGTCTTAATTAATGTAAGAATAATCTATTTTCTCCCTCTTATTTTTTTAGTGATCCTTTGCTGGTTTGTAAAAATGTCTCAATCTTCTGATCTACCACTAATCTTCGCAACATTGTATGCCTTTTCTTTCAATTTGATAGCATCCTTTACTTCCTTAGTTAGCCACGGATTATTCAACTTTCTTACTGGAATATATCTTTGTTAAGAATTATGAAATATTTCCTTCAATGTCTGCCACTGCTTATCTACCGTCTTATCTTTTAATCTATTTTCTCAATCCACTTTAGCCAACTCTGTCTTCATACCTTTGTAATTACCTGTATTTAAGTTTAAGATATTAGTTTCAGATCTACGTTTCTCACCCGCAAACTGAATGTGAAATTTGTTGTGATCACTCTTCCCAAGAGGGTCCTTTACTATGAGATCCTTAATTAATCCTGACTCATTACACAGTACCAGATCTAAAATAACCTGTTCACTGGTTGGTTCTGCAATATATTGTTCTACGAATCCGTCCCGTATATACTCTATGCACTCGTCCTCAAGGCTACCTTTGCCAATTTGATTTATCCAATCTATATGAAGATTAAAATCGCCCGTGATTATTGCAATATCTTTCTTACAAGCCCCCATTATTTCTTGATTTATAATCTGTCCTACTGTCCTAGTGTAGCTACTGTTGGGGGGCCCGTAGACTACTCCCACCAGTGACTTCTTTCCGTTACTATTTCTTCTTTCCACCCAAACTGATTCTACATCTTGATCTTCCGAGCCCAGATCATTTCTCACTACTGTACTGATCTCATCGTTTATTAACAGAGCTACCCCACCTCCTTTTCCTTTCTGCCTGTCCTTCTGAAATTTCAAATACCTCTGAATAGTCAGTTCCCAGCCTTCGCTACCTTACAACCACGTCTCTGTAATGGCTATCAGATCATAACCATTTATTTCTATTTGTGCCGTCAACTCATCTTGTTACGAATGCTGTGTGCATTCAGATAAAAAGCCTTTAAATTTGTCTTTTTACCATTTTTTTCCTACTCTAACCCTATTTGCACTCTTATGTTTGTACGCTCTGTCCCTTGCTGTCACAATCTGGTTATCATTACACCCATTGCTACCCTGCACTATTGTCTTGTCCTTTTCTCTTTCACTTTCTAAATTTCCCCACACCTGAACCCTCCTCCAGCCCCCCCCCCCCCCCCAATCACACACGCACACACACACGCACTATTTAGTTCAAAGGCTTATCTACAGCCCTAGTTATTAGATTCGCCAGGACACTGGGCCCAGCATGGTTAAAGTGAAGCCAGTCCCAGCAGAACAGCTCTTTCTTTCCCCAATACTGGTGCTAGTTCCCCATGAATCGAAACCCATTTCTCCAATACCAATCTTTGAGCCACACATTCAACTCTCTGATCTGCTTGACCCTATGACAATTTGCTCGTGGCTCAGGTAGTAATCAAGGGATTGGTTCTACATTTTAATTTGGCCCCTAGCAGCTCTCACTCCCTCAGCATAACCTCTTTCTTATTCCTACCTATATTGTTGGTACCTATATGGGCCACGACAACTGGATCTTCTCCTCCCACTCCAAGTTCCTCTCCAGCCCTGAAGAGATGTCCTTAATCCTGGCAGGCAACACAGCCTTCGGGACTCACGCTCTCAGCTTGGGCTGATATGTGCCAAGTAACTTTCATGCCACACAAGTGCCAGGCAATGACCATCTCCAACACGAGAGAACTGAACCACCACCTCATGATATTTCATGCCATTACCATTGCCGAGGCAGCCAACATCCTGAGGGGCCCATCACCCAAAGCTCAACTGGACCAGCCACACACATGCTGTGGCTACTAGAGCTGGTCAGAAACTGGTTTTCTGCAGTGAGTGACTCACTATTATTTCTTCGTCGCTGGGTCAATATCCTGGAGCTCGCTATCTAACAATATTGTGAGAGTACCTTCACCACACAGACTAATGGTTCAAGAAGGTGCCAGCGATGACCATATTCCGAGAATGAATTTTTAAAAATGGTTTTAAATAAGTCTAAGCCTTTCTCGAAAGTGTTTGGCTTGTGCTTTTCCATTTGTGAACTCTCAGAAAATAAAAAAGATCTTTGGAAACTGCAAAAAAATTCAGCACTTCAAGGGTTAAGGTATTTTGGAGACCAACATCCATCTTCCCTTTGCAGTCATTTATAATGGAAGTTTTCAGGTCATCTTTGCACTGCAGTTGCTATTTTTAGAATGCAATTTTTTCTGTCTGTCTTTTTTTCCCAACTGAGTGCTTTGTGCAATAAAGCAAAGCTTCTCTGCAGTGGCTGAGCTTGCTTTAACTGGTTGAGTACTGAAATCCTGTAATGGCTTTCAAAATATATTTTCTTTCCTGCCTGATGCAGTATTGTTAGGGATTCAATAAATTGAAATTGTCAATTCTTCATTTATCCACTCAAAATAAAACATTTATAATTACAATTTTAGGTTTTTGTCCTTCCCAATTGGGTTGTGTCTGGAGAATATTTTGAACTTTGTAACACTAGGGGTAGAGTACTGCTGGTTACAGATCTGTTACTGCTGGAGATGATAAATTAATATCACACAGGAAGTGTATTGATACAATGTTTATGTATGTTTGGCAACAATATGGAGATATTTTTTAATGTGCTAAATGAAGTCAGTGACGGCGCTTTATGAATTACTGAACTTGCGTTTTGGGCAAATTCTAAATGTGTATTTGTCTGTATGACAGAACTATAAATCAGCTGCTTTGTCCTTATTTTGACATTCAGTAACGTGTGGGAGTTTTCCCCAGAGTGTTAGAGATTCTGTCTGGAGCCTTCTGCTGACTGCTAGGTTTCATAAAAGCTGAATTCAGTCTCTCCCTGCCATTGTTTGTTGTTGACGTTACCTGAATAACTTTGAAATCTAGTTTCACTTCAGTGATGGTGTAGGATACTGTTAATTTACACACAATTTGGCTAATGATGGTTGATTATTACTTGGTTAATTCTTGGTAGGGGAATATGTTGGTTTATCAAATTTGGATCTGATTTATATTTGATTTACTTATCCTGTAAAGAAAAGGTTAATCAGACTGCCCTGAAGTCTACTAATGTTATACTATTGATTTTTCTTTTTACTGTAAGAATGTTAACAATTTATATTTATATAGTGCCTTTAACGTGATAAAACATCCCAAGGTGCATCACAGTAGTGTTATAAATTTTGTTTTGGCACCGAGCCGTATAAGGAGATGTTAGGGCAGATGAAGAGGTAGGTTTTAACGAGCGTCTTAAAGGAGGAAAGGGAGGGAATTCCAGAGCTTAGAACTGAGGCAGCTGAAGGCACGACTGCCAATGGTGGAGCATTTAAAATTGGAGATGTTCAAAAGTCCAGAATAGATGGAGTGCAGAGGTCTAGAGGGGATTATTAAGCTGGAGGAGATTACAGAGATGAGGAGTGACGAGGCCATGGAGGGATTTGAAAACAAGGATGAGAATTTTAAATTTGAGGCATTGCTTAACTGGGATCCAATGTAAGTTAGCGAGCACAGAGGAGATAGGTGAGCGGGACTTGCTCCAAGTTAGTACACGGGCGGTAGAGTTTTGGATGACAAGTTTATGGAGGGTAGAACTAGAGAGGCCGGCCAGGAGTGCATTGGAATAGTCAATAAATAACCTTTAACCTTTATACAAAAACAAAATACTACGGATGCTGGAAATCTAGAATAAAAACATAAAATGCTGGAAATACTCAGCAGTAAGGCAGCATCTGTTGAGAGAGAAACGTTTTGGGTCGATGCCCTTTCGTCAGAACTGGAAAAAGTTAGATTTAGCAGATTTTAAGCAAGTACAGTGGCAGGGAAAGAAGGGGGTGGGGGGTGGAAAGAACAAAAGGAAAGGTCTGTGATAGGATGGAAGGCAAGTGTGATTAAATGACAAAAGGTATGATGGTACAAAGCAAAAGGAGATGGTAATGGGACAGGCAAAGAAACAAAGGATGAGTCTAGAAGAGGTGTAAATGGGAATGGCAGAAACATCAACAGCTGCCATCTGAAAAATTAGGGGCAGTGGTTATGCTCTGAAATTGTTGAACTCGATGTTGAGTCCAGAAGGCTGTAAAGTGCCTAATTGAAAGATGAGGTGCTGTTCCTCGAACTTGTGTTGCGATTCATTGGAATAGTGAAGACACAGAGGTCAGAGTGGGAATGATACGGAGAATTAAATTGACAGGAAGCTTGGGGTCACGCTTACAGACTGAACGGAGGTGTTCCACAAAGCGGTCAGCCAATCTGCGTTTGATCTCCCCAATGTAGAGAAGACCACATCGTGAGCAGCGAATACTAAATTGCAAGAATGTACAAGTAAATCGCTTTTTCACCTGGAAGGGGTGTTTGGGCCCTGGATAGTGGTTGGGAGGAGGTAAAATGGCAGGTGTTGCATCTCCTGCGCTTGCATGGGAAGGGGAGATGGTGCCGGTGGTGATTGGGGAGTGGACCAGGGTGTCGAGGAGGGAGCAGTCCTTTTGGAATGCTGACAGGGGAGCGGAAGAGAAGATGTGTTTGGTAGTGGGATTACACTGGAAGTGGCGGAACTGGTGAAGGATGATCTGTTGAATGTGGAAGCTGGTGGGGAGAAAGGTGAGGACAAGGCGAAACCTATCGTGGTTTGGGAGGAGGGGGAAGGGCTGAGAGCAAAAGTGCAGGAAATAGAACGGACATAGTCGAGGGCGGTAGAGGGGAATCCTCGGTTGAAGAAAAAGGAAGACATATCTGAAGTACCAGTATGGAAGATGGCGTCGTTAGAACAGATGCGATGGAGAAACTGAGAGAATGGAATAGAGTCCTTGCAGGAAGTTGGGTGGGAGGAGTGTAGCTGTGGGAGTTGGTGGGCATATAGCGGATGTTTGTCAAGATGTGTTTAACAGGCAAAGGTTAAAGATTTAAAATACTTCAGTAAGGAAAGTGTAGGGCCTATTGGGGACGATAAAGGTAACCTGTGTATGGAGGCAGAAGACGTGGGTATGGTTCTTAATGAATACCTTGTGTCTATTTTCAAAAAGAGAGGGACGATGCAGACATTGCAATCGGGGAGGAGGAGTGTGAAATACTGGATGAAATAAACATATTGAGAGAGGAAGTATTAAGGGGTTTTTCATCTTTGAAAGTGGATCAAACCCCACGCCCGGATGAAATATATCCCAGGCTGTTAAGAAAAGCAAGAGAGGAAATAACAGAGACTATTACCATAATTTTCCAATCATCTCTGGCTACAGGTGTGCTAACGTTGTGCTGTTGTTTAAAAAGGGAGAAAGGGATAGACGAAGTAATTACAGGCCAGTCAGCCTAACCTCGGTGGTGGGAAAATTATTGGAAAAAAATTCTGAGGGACAGGATAAATCTTCATTTAGAAAGACACTGATTAATCAAGGACAATCAGCAGAGATTTGTTAAGGGAAGATTGTGTCTGACTAACTTGACTGAAGGGCTCGATACAGCACACAAACAAGACAAAGGAGAGGAGACAGCCTTGCCTAACTCCAGACCTGATTGGAAAGCTTTCAGTTTCCCACCTGTTGATTAGAACTGTGCTACTGATATCTGTGTAGAGCAGTTGGATCCAATTGCGGATACCCTCCCCAAACCCCATCTTGGAGAACATGTCCATCAGGTACGTGTGCGATATCCTATCAAAGGCCTTCTCCTGGTCCAAGCTCATTAAACTGGTGTCCATCCTCCTGTCCCGCACATAGGCGATCGTATCCCTGAGTAGCGCCAGGCTATCAGAGATCTTCCTGCCGGGGACAGCGTAGGTCTGGTCCTGGTGGATCACCAGTTCCAGAGCAGACTTGACCCTGTTTGCGATGACATTCGACAGGATCTTGTTGTCCACATTGAGTAGCGAAATGGGCTGCCAGTTTTTGATTTCCTCTCTCTCCCCCTTCTGCTTGTAGATGAGGGTGGTGATGCCTTTCCTCATTGATTCTGACATACTGCCGGCCAGAAACATACCCTCGTACACTTCCAGCAGGTCTGGGCCCATCCAGTCCCACAGAGCCGAATACAATTCGACCAGTAAGCCGTCGTTTCTGGGAGTTTTTCTCGTCGCGAGGGACCGGACGGCCTTTGTCATCTCATCCAGAGTTAGCGGGTGGTCTAGACTCTCCCGCTTGCTGTCATCTAAGACCTCTGAGATAGACGACAGGAAAGACAGGGAGGCCGCGCGGTCTGTGGGCTTGACGTCATACAGCCCGGCATAGAAGGATTTGCTGATCCTCAGCATGTCGGGCTGTGAAGACGTCACAGAACCATCTTCTTCCTTTAGGCTGCTGATCACAGAGCTCCCCCTGTGTACCTTTTTTGGAAGAAGAAACGTGAACACGTCTCATCCTGCTCGACGGAGCAAACTCTGGAGCGGAAAATGATTTTGGAGGACTCTGAGGCAAAGAGCGAGGCTTGCTGGCCCTTCACCTCTTGGAGTTCCTCCGCGACATCGACCCCCATCGACTGCAGCAGGAGCAGGTTTTGCTTACTCTTCTGGAGTTGGGACAATTCCCTCTGTCTCCCTCTCGCCTCCTGAACACCTTTGAGGATGAAGAACCTCTCGATGTTTGTCTTGATTATTTCCCACCAGTGCATCGGGGAATCGCAGAGGGGTTTTACGGTTCTCCAACCTTTGTAATCCCTCTTGAGTTCCTCAACGTTTTCCGGGGTCAACAGTTTCACGTTCAGCTTCCATATCCCTCTGCCAACTTTCTGCTTTTCCTGTGGGAGGCAGTCGGCCAGTAGGAGGCAGTAGTCAGAGAAGAACACCGGCGTGACGTCGGTGGATCTGACCTTGAGCGTGTGGGACACAAACAGGAAGTCTGTTCTGGAACGGACGGACCCGTCCGGTCTCGACCAGGTGTATCTGCGCGGTGCTCCGTCTGCAGGGTTGCTGAAGACGTCGCACAGCTTGGCATCTTTTACCGCGTCCATCAGGAGTCTGGACGTGGCGTCCAGTTTGCTGTCGGCTCTGCTGGATCGTCCAGCCGCATCGATGATGCAGTTGAAATCACCGCCCAGAATGACTGGCCTGGACGTCGCCGGCAGCAGTGGGAGCTGCTGGAGGAGGGCCAGCCGCTCGCTTCTGAGAGGCGAGGCATACACGTTAATTAGCCTTAGAGGAACATTTTTATACAATACATCTGCTACGAGGAGGCGGCCGCCCACCACCTCCTTAACTTCAGTGATGGTGAAGTGGCCTCCCCACAGCAGTATGCCCAGGCCGGAGGAACGGCAATTGTTGCCACCTGACCAGACGGATTGCGACCACTGCCGGTAACTGCTGAAGTGCAGCAGGCCTGCAAGAATAGCAGGTCTGCCTTGACCTTGGCGAGGTACCCCAAGGTGGAAACACATTGTGTAGTTGCCTTAATGGATGCAATCTTTAAACCCATTTTTAAATTGGTGATTACAATCCAAAAATTACATTTTGAACATGCACTCCTTTGGCCCTGTGGCCTTTTCCCATATACATAGGTTAACTTTAAACTTTTCAACTGCACCTTGGCTGAGATATGGGTTGTCCTCTGCCTTGGGGATGGTTCGACCAGGGGACGCCAGCAGTGTGGACGGGGGGCCCTCCATGTCAACTGGGCTGCCCTCGCCTGGTGTTGGTTGTTCCTTGTGTGCATCCCCTGTGGTGTCGTCGCTCACAGCATTCTGGAGCTGGGTTTCATCCGTTGCTTCGTTGCTCCCGGAAATCCGGAGTAGGGGTGCATTGGTGACATTACTGCTCCCAGGGTCCTGGAGCTGGACTGCGCTGGTCGCATTGGCGTGTTGCCTCTTCTTCTGCTGGTGGTAGTGGGGACTTTTGCCTCGCCCTTAATCATCAGATGAGCTGCAGCCACTGCTGTCTGTCATGGACGGTAGCCGTCTTTTGCCTCTCGTTTCTGCAGGAGGTCCCTTTTCCTTTGACTTGCGGGCCGCCGCCTTCTTGACGAGCTGCCATTCCTGTTTTCCTTCTGCTTCTGCTCTCTCCTCTTCCATGGACTCGGTGTCTCGGGGAGGAGTTTCACTGCTGGGTGCTAGTGTCTGGGGACTTGCCGAGGCAGACTTTCCTTCCTCCTCTCGGTCAGTGTCGACTAGGGCAGTGGTTTGTTCGCACGGTGTCTTGGAGGGGAGGGAGGTGTCGGTCTCCTCTTGGGCGTTGCACTCCTCAGCTTTCTCCTCACGTGTCACCATGTTCTTTGTCGCCTGCGCATAGCTGAAATTCCGCTTGGGGCAGGCCTTGTACAGATGTCCAGCCTGATCACAAAGGTTGCAGCACTTGCTCTCTTTACAGTCCTTTGTCTGATGTCCTTCTGTCTTGCAGTTGCGGCAAATGATTGCTTTGCAGTTTGCCGCCACGTGGCCTGCTTTCCCGCAGGTCCGGCACACATTGGGTTGTCCGGCGTACACCATGTAGCCCCGACTTCCTCCGATGGTGAAGCTGGAGGGGGTGGGGTGCAGGATGGTTCCGCTGGGGTCCACTTTCAAGGTGATCTGGATCTGGCGTTTGCTGGTCCAAATCCCATGGAAATCCTTCAGGTCGATGCTGTTTCCTGCCCCATTGACATTCCTGGTGAGGAATGTCGGCACCAATGACCGGGATGTGGGGGTTGTACATGTGCACTGTGATAGTGCGCTTCCTCTGCAATGGGAGGGTGAACAGTGGTTCCCAAGTCAGCACTTACTGCAGTGGTTCACTCGTCTCCTTCAACCCCTTCATGAATTTCAGGCATTGGGTGACGTTTCTGAAGGTTACATCAAAGTAACCTCTCTTCGGGATGTCCTGCAAGGCGAAGACATCCGCGACTTTCATGCCACAGGTTTCAAGCAGGATTTTCTTCACAAAGAGTTCCCGGTTGATCGTCGTCTGTCCTTCCACTTTCTTCACAGTCACTCGGATGGTGTTTCGGACGCCCTGGTTCGCCGCTCGGTTGGCTGCCATCCGGGTTGCAGATTCCTCCTTTCGGCTTGTGTTTTGGCCGAAGCCTTCAATCTTTCGTGGTGCCAGTCCGGCACCTTGGCGGACCTCCTGGTCTGCCCATTGGTCGGTCGACATGCAGATTTCTTTTTCTCTCCAATTGGTGCTTGTCCCGAGCCAAAAGGCCAGACGCAGCCAAACTGGAAAGACGAGTTTCTGCAATCAGTCAATGGAACAGCAATGCATGAAAAGAGCCAGCACTCTCTTTGAGGCAAAATCTCAGTCCTTGTGCATCGCAAGCAGGCATAGAAGAGGGGAGAGAGAGAGATGACTTCCAACTGCCGTTCTTATACCTGCAAATCCAACTGTCCTTCCCGCCTGAGGCTGTCCAACTAAAAGCAAAAATCAAGTCTTTGCCTGCCTCTTTGTCAACTGAGCTGTCCCTCGATGGGTGGCTCCGATGAGTCTGTGGTCAAAATAGCTTTCCTTTGTCTTTCGATGGCCTGAAACCTCGGCCACTTTACTTAATGTTTCACTGATGGGTTCCAATTCCATGACAAAAGGCGCTCATCAACCATGATGTTACTGCATTCAGCCATTCTCATTCCCGCCCAGTTGATGTGTATTCAACTTAAACATGTTCCAGGTCAACTTTTCTGCTGTACAGTGAATATGTCCCAGCAAAGTTCAAAACTTATAAGTCCAAAAGTTTACGCCGATGTTTTCGCTGAATCTTACACGGGATACTTGCCTTTATTAGCCGAGGTGTAGAATATTAGGGAGGTTATGCTTGAACTGTATAAAACATTAGTTGGGCCAAAGCTAGAGTACTGCATGCAATTCTGATCACCACATTACAGGAAAGATGTGATTGCACCAGAGAGGGTACAGAAGAGATTTACAAGGAGGTTGCCTAGACTGGAGAATTTTAGCTATGAGGAAAGATTGAATAGACTGGAGTTGTTTTCTTTGGAACATAGGAGACTGAAGGGAGACCTAATTGAGGTATATAAAATTCTTCATCATCATAGGCAGTTCCTCAGAATCGAGGAAGACTTGCTTCCACTCCCAAAGTGAGTTCATTGATGGCTAAACAGTCCGATACGAGAGCCACAGACCCTGTTACAGGTGGGACAGACATTCGTCGAGGGAAGCTGTTGGTGGGGCTGGTTTGCTGCGCGCTCCTTTCGCTGCCTGCGCTTGGTCTCTTCATGCTCTTTGCGTTGGGACTTGAACAACTCGCGCCCTCCCAGATGGATTTTCTCCAGCTCGGGTGATCTTCAGCCAGGGTCTCCCAGGTGTCAGTGGTGATGTCGCACTTTACCAGGGAGCTTTGAGGGTGTCCTTATAATGTTTCCGCTGTCCTCCTTTGGCTCGTTTACCTTGCAGGAGCTCCGCATAAAGCATTTGCTTAGGGAGTCTCGTATCTGGCATGCGTACTATGTGTCCTGACCAGCGAAGCTGATCAAGTCTGGTCAGTGCTTCAATACTGGGGATGTTAGCCTGAACGAGGATTTGCAGGATGTTGCGGAGACATCGTTGGTGATATATCTCCAGCGACTTGAGGTGCCTTCTATACATTGTCCATGCCTCAGATCCTTACAGGAGGGCTGGTATTACTACAGCCCTGTAGACCATGAGCTTGGTGGTAGATTTGAGGGCCTGGTCTTCAAACACAGTTTTCCTCAGACGGCCGAAGGCTACACTGGCGCACTGGAGGCGATGTTGAATCTCCGTATCAATGTCTGCCTTTGTTGAGAAGAGGCTCCCAAGATATGGGAAATGGTCCACATTGTCCAGGGCAGCGCCGTGGATCTTGATAATTAGAGGGCAGTGCTGAGCAGCGGTGACAGGCTGGTGGAGGACCTTTGTCTTACAGATGTTAAGCGTAAGGCCCATGCTTTCATATGCCTCAGTGAATACATTGACTATATCCTGGAGTTCAGCCTCTGAACGTGCGCAGACGCAGGCGTCGTCCGCGTACTGCAGCTCAACGACAGAGGTTAGGGTGATCTTAGACCTGGCCTGGAGGCGGCGAAAGTTAAATAGCTTCCCACTGGTTCTGTAATTTAGTTCCACTCCAGTGGGGAGCTTGTTGACTGTGAGCTGGAGCATGGCGGCGAGGAAGATTGAGAAGAGGGTTGGAGCGATGATGCAGCCCTATTTGATCCCGGTCCAGACATGGATTGGGTCTGTAATGGATCCATATAAAATTATGAGGGGCTTAGATAGAGTGGATAGGAAGGACCGAGTGTAATGTAGCCAAGTTTGCTAATGATGCAAAGATGGGTGGGAAAGCAAATTGTGAGGAGGGCACAAAAAAATCTGCAAAGGAATATAGACAGACTAAGTGAGTGGGCAAAAATTTGGCAGATGGAGTATAATGTGGGAAACTGTGAGGTTATCCACTTTGGCAGAAATAATAGAAAGCAAATTATAATTTAAATGGAGAAAAATTGCAAAGTGCTGCAGTACAGAGAGACCTGGAGGTCCTTGTGCATGAAACAAAAAATTAGTATGCAGGTGCAGCAAGTAATCAGGAAGGTAAATGGAATGTTTACCTTTATTGCAAGGGGGAATAGAGTATCAAAGCCGAGAAGTTCTGCTACAACTGTACAGGGTATTGGTGAGGCCACACCTGGAGTACTGCGTACAGTTTTGGTCTCCGTATTTAAAGAAGGCTATACAAAGAAGGCTATACTTGCATTGGAGGCTGTTCAGAGAAGGTTCACTAGGTTGCTTCCGGAGATGAGGGGGTCGACTTATGAAGATAAGTTGAATAGGTTGGGCCTATACACATTTGAGTTCAGTAGAATGAGAGGTGATCTTACTGACACTTATAAGATAATAAGGGGGCTCGACAAGTTGGATGTAGAGAGGATATTTCAACTCATAAGGGAAACTAAAACTAGGGGACATAATGTTAGAATAAGGGGCGCCCATTTAAAACTGAGATGAGGAGGAATTTCTTAGAAACATAGAAAATAGGTTCAGGAATAGGCCATTTGGCCCTTCGAGCCTGCACCACCGTTCAATGAGTTCATAGCTGAACATGCAACTTCAGTACCCCATTCCTGCTTTCTCGCCATACCCCTTGATCCCCCTAGTAGTAAGGACTACATCGAACTCCTTTTTGACTATATTTAGTGAATTGGCCTCAACAACTTTCTGTGGTAGAGATTTACACAGGTTCACCACTCTCTGGGTGAAGAAGTTTCTCCTCATCTCGGTCCTAAAAGGCTTACCCCTTATCCTTAGACTGTGACCCCTGGTTCTGGACTTCCCCAACATTGGGAACATTCTTCCTGCATCTAACCTGTCTAAACCCGTCAGAATTTTAAATGTTTCTATGAGATCCCCCCTCATTCTTCTGAACTCCAGTGAATACAAGCTCAGTTGATCCAGTCTTTCTTGATTTGTCAGTCCCGCCATCCCGGGAATCAGTCTGGTGAACCTTCGCTGCACTCCCTCAAGAGCAAGAATGTCCTTCCTCAAGTTAGGAGACCAAAACTGTACACAATACACCAGGTGTGGCCTCACCAAGGCCCTGTACAACTGTAGTAACACCTCCCTGCCCCTGTACTCAAATCCCCTCGCTATGAAGGCCAACATGCCATTTGCTTGCTTAACCGCCTGCATGCCACCCTTCAATGACTGATGTACCATGGCACCCAGGTCTCGATGCACCTCCCCTTTTCCTAATCTGTCACCATTCAGATAATAGTCTGTCTCTCTGTTTTTACCACCAAAGTGGATAACCTCACATTTATCCACATTATACTTCATCTGCCATGCATTTGCCCACTCACTTAACCTATCCAAGTCACTCTGCAGCCTCATAGCATCCTCCTCGCAGCTCACACTGCCACCCAACTTCGTGTCATCCGCAAATTTGGAGATACTACATTTAATCCCCTCGTCTAAATCATTAATGTACAATGTAAACAGCTGGGGCCCCAGCACAGAACCTTGCGGTACCCCACTAGTCACTGCCTGCCATTCTGAAAAGTACCCATTTACTCCTACTCTTTGCTTCCTGTCTGACAACCAGTGCTCAATCCACGTCAGCACACTACCCCCAATCCCATGTGCTTTAATTTTGCACATTAATCTCTTGTGTGGGACCTTGTCAAAAGCCTTCTGAAAGTCCAAATACACCACATCAACTGATTCTCCCTTGTCCACTCTACTGGAAACATCCTCAAAAAATTCCAGAAGATTTGTCAAGCATGATTTCCCTTTCACATAGGTCCAAGTTAGCATGGACCTATCATGTCACCTCTTTCCAAATGCGCTGCTATGACATCCTTAATAATTGATTCCATCATTTTACCCGATGTCAGGCTGACCGGTCTATAATTCCCTGTTTTCTCTCTCCCTCCTTTTTTAAAAAGTGGGGTTACATTGGCTACCCTCCACTCCATAGGAACTATTCCAGAGTCTATGGAATGTTGGAAAATCACTGTCAATGCATCCGCTATTTCCAAGGCCACCTCCTTAAGTACTCTGGGATGCAGTCCATCAGGCCCTGGGGATTTATCGGCCTTCAATCCCATCAATTTCCCCAACACAATTTCCCGACTAATAAGGATTTCCCTCAGTTCCTCCTTCTTATGAGACCCTCTGACCCCTTTTATAACCGGAATGTTGTTTGTGTCCTCCTTAGTGAATACCGAACCAAAGTACTTGTTCAATTGGTCTGCCATTTCTTTGTTCCCCGTTATGACTTCCCCTGATTCTAACTGCAGGGGACCTATGTTTGTCTTTACTAAACCTTTTCTCTTTACATATCTATAGAAACGTTTGCAGTCCATTTTAATGTCCCCTGCAAGCTTCTTCTCGTACTCTATTTTTCCTGCCCTAATCAACCCCTTTGTCCTCCCGTGCTGAGTTCTAACTTTCTCCCAGTCCCCAGGTTCGTTGCTATTTCTGGCCAATTTGTATGCCACTTCCTTGGCTCTAATACTATCCCTGATTTCTCTTGATAGCCACGGTTGAGCCACCTTCCCTTTTTTATTTTTACGCCAGACAGGGATGTACAATTGTTGTAGTTCATCCATGCGGTCTCTAAATGTCTGCCATTGTCCATCCACTGTCAACCCCTTAAGTATCATTCGCCAATCTATCCTAGCCAATTCACGCCTCATACCTTCAAAGTTACCCTTCTTTAAGTTCTGGACCATGGTCTCTGAATTAACTCTTTCATTCTCCATTCTAATGTAGAATTCCACCATATTATGGCCACTCTTCCCCAATGAGCCTTGCACAACGAGATTGCTAATTAATCCTCTCTCATTACACAACACCCAGTCTAAGATGGCCTCCCCTCTAGTTGGTTCCTCGACATATTGTTCTAGAAAACCATACCTTATGCACTCCAGGAAATCCTCCTCCACCGTATTGCTTCCAGTTTGGTTAGCCCAATCTATGTGCATATTAAAGTCACCCATGATAACTGCTGCACCTTTATTGTATGCATCCCTAATTTCCTGTTTGATGCTCTCCCCAACATCACTACTACTGTTTGGAGGTCTGTACACAACTCCCACTAATATTTTTTGCCCTTTGGTGTTCTGCAGCTCTACCCATATAGATTCCACATCATCCAGGGTTGTAAATCTAAATAATTCTCTGCCCCAGAGAGCTGTGGAGGCTGGGTCAATGAATATATTTAAGGAGGAGATCGACAGATTTTTGAGCGATAAGGGAATAAAAGGTTATGGGGAGCGGGCAGGGAAGTGGAGCTGAGTCCATGATCAGATCAGCCTTGATCTTATTGAATGGCGGAGCAGGCTCGAGGTGCCAAATGGCCTACTCCTGCTTCTATTTCTTATGTTCTTATGACCTATTCCCCTTAGCAGAGGGGTCAATAACCAGGGGGCATAGATTAAAGTAAATGGTAGGAGGTTTGGAGGGGATTTAATGAGAAATTTCTTCACCCTGAGGATGGTGGGCATCTGGAACTCACTGGCTGAAAGGGTGGTAGAGGCAGAAATCCTCATAGCATTTAATGGTCATCATCATAGGCAGTCCTTCGGAATCAAGGAAGACTTGCTTCCAATCTAAGAATGAGTCCTTAGGTGACTGAACAGTCCAATACAAGAACCACAGTCCCTGTCACAGGTGGGACAGACAGTGGTTGAAGGAAAGGGTGGGTGAGACTGGTTTGCCTGCGCTTGATTTCAGCATGCTCTTGGCAATGAGACTCGAGGTGCTCGGCGCCCTCCTGGATGCGCTTCCTCCACTTAGGGCGGTCTTTTGGTCAGGGACTCCCAGGTGTCTGATTTTAAAAGTACTTGGAGATGCACTACGGACCAAGAGCTGGAAAGTGGGGATTTGCTGGATAGCTTTTTGTTGGCCGGATGGCCTCCTGCGCTGTAAATTTCCATGATTCTATGATTGATACTAGGATATTAGACCAGGGCTGACCCTGCGGCAGTGGTTAGTTTCAGGATGAAGTAATGAGAGGCTTAATTTGATATGGATAAGTTTCAGAGAACTTTAATCATTAGATAACACGGTGGAATTGCAGTCCTGCAAAAGAAAACCTCTGGCCATGCATCGTCCTTTTTAATTGGTACGGATGATACAAAGAAACAAAGACGGACGTGTAATTAAAGGTTTCACTTGGTAAAATATGAAATAAGACTGTAACTATTGATAATATAACAAAAAATAGCTCATTATGGAAAACTAAAGTTATTGATAAGGGATAAGTTACTTAAATTCTCCTTATATGGAGTTTTATTTTAACATTTACATAATGATGTTATGCAGAATTGTGTGGATTGTCATTTAGAGGGAGTGACCTGGAGGGAGTGAGAAATGTATAAAAAGTGGTAGTTTGTATAAGATACTGAATTCAGCAGAACTGTAACATATTTGAATTTCCCAACCGACCATGAGATGTTGTTGTAAGTACTGCCATTTAAGTGTCTGTTTAAGTACTATTGCATACTTAATAAACCTATGACATCTGACTTCAATGGTTAAACGCCTTATTGAACTAAAACTGATGATCTGGCCATTATCATTTGCTGTTTGCGGGACCTTGAAAATTGCTGCGTTTCTTACATTAAAACTTTGACTACAGTTCAAATGTACTTCATTAGCTGTAAAGCGCTTTGGGACATCCTGAGGTCACGAACAACTCTATATGAATGCAAGTCTTTCTTACGCTTGAACTGTAAAACATTTGGGACATCCTGAGATTGTAAAAAATGAAGTAGCAACACAGGTCAGTAAGGCTATTAAAAAAGGAAATAAAGCACTGGGGTTCATTTCTTGTGGGACATAATTGAAAAGCAGAGAAGTTATGTTAAACTTGTATCGAACCTTGGTTAGACCACACTTCAAATACTGTGTACAGTTTTGGTCTCCATTTATAAAAAGGACAGGCACTGGAGAAAATGTAAAAACTAATTACAGAGATGAAACCGGAACTGAGGGGTTTATACTCATCAGGAAAGGCTGAACAGGCTGGGGCTCGTTTCTAGAAAAGCGAAGGCTGAGGGGTGAACTAATAGAGGTCTTTAAAATTATGAAAGGGTTTGTTACAATAGATGTAAAGATGTTTCCACTTGTGGGAAAGACTAAAACTAGCGGTCATAAATATGAGAGTCACCAATAAATACAATAAGGAATTAGGAGAAACTTCTTTTACCCAAAGATTGGTAAGAATGTCGAACTCGCTACCACAAGCAGTAGTTGAGGCAAATAGCATAGATGTATTTAACCGGAAGCTAGATGAGTACATGAGAGAAAAGGGAATAGAAAAATATACTGATAAAGTTAGATGAAGAGGGGTGGGAGCATAAACACCGGCATATACTAGTTGGGCTGAATGGCTTGTTTCTCTGCTGTAAATTCTATGTGTCAACTTAGAATGGTTACAGCACTGAAGGAGGCCATTTGACTTGTCTTGCCCGTGCCGGCTCTCTGAAAGAGCACTTCAGCTATCCCACTCGCCCGCCCTAGCCCCATAGTCCTGCAATTTTTTTTCCTTTGGGTACTCATCCAGTTACTTTTGAAAGCCATGATTGAGGCTGCCTCCACCACCCTTTCAGGCAGTGCATTCAGCCAGATCCTAACCACTCGCTGCGTAAAAAAAAGTTTTTCTTTATGTCGCCTTAGGTTCTTTTGCCAATCATCTTAAATCTGTGTCCTCTGGTTCTCGACTCTTCCATCAATAGGAACAGTTTCTTTCTATCTATTCTGTCTAGACCCCTCATGATTTTGAACACTTCTATAAAATCTCCTCTCAACCTTCTCTGCTCTAAGGAATACAACCCCAGCTTCTCTAGTCCATCCACGTAACTGAAGTCCCTCATCGCTGGAATTATTCTGGTAAATCGTTTCCGCACCCTCTCTTAAGGCCTTCGCATCCCTCCCTTCTATGTTTCTAAAGTGTGATACCCAGAACTCAACACAATGCTCCAGTTGAGGCCGAACCAATGTTTTATAACGGTTTATCATAACTTCCTTGCTTTTGTACTCTATGCCTCTATTTATGAAGCCCCGGATCCCGTATGCTTTATTAACTGTTTTTTCAAACTGCCCTGCCACCTTCAACGATGTGTGCACATATATACACAGATCTCTCTGTTCATGCACCCACATTAGGATTGTACACTTTAAGTTTATATTGCCTCTCCTTGTTCTTCCAAAGTTGTGATTCTTTGGTATTCTCTGCCCCAGAGAGCTGTGGATGCTGAGTCTCTCAATATATTCAAGGCTGAGATATAGATTTTTGGAGTCTAGGGAAATCAAGGGATCTGGAGCGGGTGGGAAAGTGGAGTTGAGGTCGATGATCATCCATGATCTTATTAAATGGCGGTGCAGGCTCGAGGCCTACTCCTGCTCCTATTTCTTATGCTCTTATTTACTAATACTAATTTCTTTCTGTTCCTCATTCTTGCTGGACCCTTGGTTCTCCATTATTTCCAGGAGGTTTTTTGTGTCTTCTGTGAAGACAGACACAAAGTATTTGTTTAATTTCTTTGCCAATTCTTTATTCCTCATTATAATTTCTCCTGTCACAGCCCGTAAGGGACCCACATTTACTTTAGCTAATCTTTTTTTTAACATACCAATAGAAGCTTTTACAGTCTGTTTTTATGTCTCGCGCTAGTTTACTCATAGTCTATTTTCCCTTTCTTTATGAATTTCTTGGTCCTCCTATGCTGAATTCTAAAATCAACCGCATTGCCCTCATCAACCCTCTCTCTTACCTCATCAAAAAACTCGATCAAGTTAGTTAAACACGATTTGCCTTTGACAAATCTGTGCTGACTTTCCTTAATTAATCCATACTGAAAACGGTGCCGCCACCTGCACGCATGCGCACTGGTGTCAGCCCGATGTGCGCGCGTGTGCAATAGGGGTGAAACTTGGCACTGCGTAGCGGCCCCCCGTCCCCTGTGACATCGCGGCCAGCAGTTCGCATTTCTCCAGTCGCTCTGGACTCCCGGTGTGTGTCTTCCCTCCCCTATCCCAGGCCGAATGACCTAATGCACAGGCCGGCCCGCTGCCTTTCCAGGCCGACTTCAAAGATTGGTAGGATTTACTTCATTTTTATTAGTATTTTAATTGTTTGAGCTTTTCCTTGCAATGTTTGGTGCTTGGTTGTTGAGGTCCTCTCCAGTTCCCATCCCTTCCCTATCCCTGCCCTGATGTCTGCCGAATGTGCGCTGCTTTTTCTTCACTGCCCGCAAGATTTTTCAGAACTGGCCACATACGCTGACCTAAGTCAATTTGGAGTAAGTTTTTGCTGGCCAAAGTGGCATAAATGTCCAAAACTGGCGTAAGTGTCTGGAAACGCCCCCTTTTGGAAAACAAAATTGCCCTAAAAAAAAATCGTACCTAACTGACTTACTCTGGAGCAAATTTTTTTGGGGGAAATGGCATTTTTTAAACTTACGCCAGAAAAAACAACTTCAAAAAAATTGATGCAAGTCATGGCCAAAATTGGGCCCCATATGTCAGTTCTGCCATCCCAGGAATCAATCTGGTGAACTTTGCTGCACTCCCTCAATAGAAAGAATGTCCTTCCTCAGATTAGGAGACCAAAACTGAACACAATATTCAAGATGTGGCCTCACCAAAGCCCTGTACAACTGCAGTAAGACCTCCCTGCTCCTATACTCAAATCCTCTCGCTATGAAGGCCAACATGCCATTTGCCTGCTGTACCTGCATGCCAACTTTCAATGACTGATGTACCATGACACCCAGGTTTTGTTGCACCTCCCCTTTTCCTAATCTGTCACCTTTCAGATAATATTCTGCCTTCCTGTTTTTGCCACCAAAATGGATAACCTCACATTTATCTACATTATACTGCATCTGCCATGTATTTGCCCATTAACTAACCTGTCCAAGTCACCCTGCAGCCTCTTAGCATCCTCCTCTTAGCTCACACTGCCATCCAGCTTAGTGTCATCTGCAAACTTGGAGATATTACATTCAATTCCTTCATCTAAATAATTAATGTATATCGTTGCATCCTTTTTTGAACAAGAGTGTAACATTCTCCAGTCCTCTGGCACCACCCCCGTATCTCAGGAGGATTGGAACATTCTGGTCAGTACCTCTGCTATTTCCTTTGTAACTTCCCTCAGCATCCGAGATTGCATCCTATCCAGTCCTGGTGACTTATCAACTTTGAATACAGACAGCCTTTCTAGTACATCCTCTTTATCAATGTTTATCTCATCCAGTATCTCCACTACCTCCTCTTTCACTATGACTTTGGCAGCATCATCGCCCTTGGCAAAGTACTCATTTAGTACCTCAGCCATGCCCTCTGCCTCTATGCATAGGTTCTACTTTTTTGTCCCTAATAGGCCCCACCCCTCTTGAATTCTCTTATGTTAGTCAAGGACCAGTAATCCACAGTGCGCCTGTATCAATACCAATTGAATGAATGTACTTGTATTTTTATAATACCTTATCAGTACTTTAGCATCCCATGAAAGTCTTCGCAGCTAATAAATTACTATACAAACTTATGAAGAGAAAGATGAGAAAAGACCATCTAGCCTATCAAACTCAATGCACCCAGTCAGTGATGCAACCTTGTAAAATGTTCACACACCTATTAACCACATTATCTTCTATGAGAAGCTGATCTTTGAAAGTTTTCAATCCTTCTGCTTCCATTCTGGTAGAGTGGGATAGTGGTAATGGTTCTAGACTAGCAACCTAAACGTTGAGAGTTCAAATCCCACCCTGGCAAGCTGTGAAATTGAATTCAATAAATGGTATCAGAAAAGATGATCATGAAAGCTGTTGAATTGTTGTGAAAACCCAACTGCTTCACTAATGCCCTTCAAGGAAGGGTACCTGCCACCCTTACCTGGTTTGGCCTACATGTGACTCCAGTCCCACACTATTGACTCTTAATGCCCTCTCAAGTCGCCTAGCAAGTTACTCTTGTAAAACAACCACGGTCTCCTTAGCCTGGTTCTATACAAAGCAATATAAGCAGCTCTGTGCAGTCTCAAAAATTGTACTGTTTTTTTTAAAGAAAGTTTCTAAACATGTAATTTGAGTATTGTCATCTCCCTTCAACAGTTGCCTTGCATTGTAATGAAGAAAATGTATTTATTTCCAACTTTTAAATAGTCTAAAATCAGGCTGCTATCTAGCCAAACGTGTGATATTGGGGAGGCTAGACAAGCATATGAGGGAGAAGGGAATAGAGTGTTCTGCTGATAGATTTAGATGAGGAAAAACTTGAGTGGAGCATAAACACTGGCATGGATTGGTTGGGGCGGATGGCCTGTTTCTGTGAACACCAAAGGGCAAAAAACGTTAGTGGGAGTTGTGTACAGACCTCCAAACAGTAGTAGTGATGTTGGGGAGGGCATCAAACAGGAAATTAGGGGTGCGTGCAATAAAGGTGCAGCAGTTATAATGGGTGACTTTAATATGCACATAGATTGGGCTAACCAAACTGGAAGCAATACGGTGGAGGAGGATTTTCTGGAGTGCATAAGGGATGTTTTTTTAGACCAATATGTCGAGGAACCAACTAGGGGGGAGGCCATCTTAGACTGGATGTTATGTAATGAGAGAGGATTAATTAGCAATCTCGTTGTGCGAGGCCCCTTGGGGAAGAGTGACCATAATATGGTGGAATTCTGCATTGGGATGGAGAATGAAAGAGTTAATTCAGAGACCATGGTCCAGAACTTAAAGAAGGCTAACTTTGAAGGTATGAGGCGTGAATTGGCTGGGATGGATTGGCGAATGATACTTAAGGGGTTGACTGTGGATGGGCAATGGCAGACATTTAGAGACCGCATGGATGAACTACAACAATTGTACATTCCTGTCTGGCATAAAAATAAAAAAGGGAAGGTGGCTCAACCGTGGCTATCAAGGGAAATCAGGGATAGTATTAAAGCCAAGGAAGTGGCATACAAATTGGCCAGAAATAGCAGCGAACCTGGGGACTGGGAGAAATTTAGAACTCAGCAGAGGAGGACAAAGGGTTTGATTAGGGCAGGAAAAATGGAGTATGAGAAGAAGCTTGCAGGGAACATTAAGACGGATTGCAAAAGTTTCTATAGATATGTAAAGAGAAAAAGGTTAGTAAAGACAAACGTAGGTCCTCTGCAGTCAGAATCAGGGGAAGTCATAACGGGGAACAAAGAAATGGCGGACCAATTGAACAAGTACTTTGGTTCAGTATTCACTAAGGAGGACACAAACAACCTTCCGGTTATAAAAGGGGTCGGGGGGTCTAGTAAGGAGGAGGAACTGAGGGAAATCCTTATTAGCCGGGAAATTGTGTTGGGGAAATTGATGGGATTGAAGGCCGATAAATCCCCAGGGCCTGATGGACTGCATCCCAGAGTACTTAAGGAGGTGGCCTTGGAAATAGTGGATGCGTTGACAGTCATTTTCCAACATTCCATTGACTCTGGATCAGTTCCTATCGAGTGGAGGGTAGCCAATGTAACCCCACTTTTTAAAAAAGGAGGGAGAGAGAAAACAGGGAATTATAGACCGGTCAGCCTGACATCGGTAGTGGGTAAAATGATGGAATCAATTATTAAGGATGTCATAGCAGTGCATTTGGAAAGAGGTGACATGATAGGTCCAAGTCAGCATGGATTTGTGAAAGGGAAATCATGCTTGACAAATCTTCTGGAATTTTTTGAGGATGTTTCCAGTAGAGTGGATAAGGGAGAACCAGTTGATGTGGTATATTTGGACTTTCAGAAGGCGTTCGACAAGGTCCCACACAAGAGATTGATGTGCAAAGTTAGAGCACATGGGATTGGGGGTAGTGTACTGACATGGATTGAGAACTGGTTGTCAGACAGGAAGCAAAGAGTAGGAGTAAACGGGTACTTTTCAGAATGGCAGGCAGTGACTAGTGGGGTACCGCAAGGTTCTGTGCTGGGGCCCCAGCTGTTTACACTGTACATTAATGATTTAGATGAGGGGATTAAATGTAGTATCTCCAAATTTGCGGATGACACTAAGTTGGGTGGCAGTATGAGCTGCGAGGAGGATGCTGTGAGGCTGCAGAGCGACTTGGATAGGTTAGGTGAGTGGGCAAATGCATGGCAGATGAAGTATAATGTGGATAAATGTGAGGTTATCCACTTTGGTGGTAAAAACAGAGAGACAGACTATTATCTGAATGGTGACAGATTAGGAAAAGGGGAGGTGCAAAGAGACCTGGGTGTCATGGTACATCAGTCATTGAAGGTTGGCATGCAGGTGCAGCAGGCGGTTAAGAAAGCAAATGGCATGTTGGCCTTCATAGCAAGGGGATTTGAGTACAGGGGCAGGGAGGTGTTGCTACAGTTGTACAGGGCATTGGTGAGGCCACACCTGGAGTATTGTGTACAGTTTTGGTCTCCTAATCTGAGGAAGGACATTCTTGCTATTGAGGGAGTGCAGCGAAGGTTCACCAGACTGATTCCCGGGATGGCGGGACTGACCTATCAAGAAAGACTGGATCAACTGGGCTTGTATTCACTGGAGTTCAGAAGAATGAGAGGGGACCTCATAGAAACATATAAAATTCTGACGGGGTTAGATGCAGGAAGAATGTTCCCAATGTTGGGGAAGTCCAGAACCAGAGGTCACAGTCTAAGGATAAGGGGTAAGCCATTTAGGACCGAGATGCGGAGGAACTTCTTCACCCAGAGAGTGGTGAACCTGTGGAATTCTCTACCACAGAAAGTTGTTGATGCCAATTCACTAAATATATTCAAAAAGGAGTTAGATGAGGTCCTTACTACTAGGGGGATCAAGGGGTATGGCGAGAAAGCAGGAATGGGGTACTGAAGTTGAATGTTCAGCCATGAACTCATTGAATGGCGGTGCAGGCTAGAAGGGCCGAATGGCCTACTCCTGCACCTATTTTCTATGTTTCTATGTATATCCTATGTGATAATATCGCAAAGTGCAATGCAGATGTTCCAGTATGATTCCGACCATACCACTGTAATGTCCTTTCCATGTAACTCGGTGAATGGAATGGGGGGAAGGAGTTATTCTGAACATAATTGGGGAGTAGACTTTGCCATCTGCGTAAGTCGGACTCTTTCACGAGAAAGAAAAATTGTAGGTTGTTGCCCTTGGCAGCACTTTTGCATTTTCTGACGACCAGTTATAGAATAACACTAGGAAACGTTTGGGAGCAAGTTGCTTACTTGGAGTTGAGAGGCAGCATAGTTGATGGACCTAAAATAAAATGGAGAAACTGGAAGCTATTTTTAAAAAAAACGTTATTTTTAATTAATCTTTCTTAATTTCAAAGTTTGCTTGACTGGTTTTCATTTAGACAGTGCTGAATGATCATGTAAACCGAATGGAGGAGGTGGTTTAATGAAGGAACGGTGTATTTTTGAAAGGTTGATTTCAGGGCCATTGAAGTTTGAGGATTGCAAAGATAGTGCACATTCTGTGTAATCGTGAATACTTCAGTGGGGTTAATTCTCCTGAATTTCCTACTTTTCAAGACTAATGTATAAAGATTCAAGATAACTCAACTTTTATATAGTCAATAATGAAGAGTCAGCAATTTGAAATTGTCACTAAGAGAGTAAGGAGATGGGTTAGAAGATTTCTTTATGCAGTGAGTTATTGGGGCATGAAATGTTTTGTCACAGGTAGCGGTTGAGGCAACGCTCAACCATCTTTTTCGGAACAATTAGATAAATATTTCAAGAGGAGGAAGATACCAAGGCTACAGGGAGGGAGCAGGGCAGTGTGATTCATTTTGGCTTGCGCTAGCAATGGACCAAATGTTGGTCTCCTGTAATGGGCCAAATAGTGGTCTTGTGCTGAAAACTTCTATAGTTCTGCGGTCACTAAACTTGCTGTTCTGTCTCGAGTTGTAAGCTGCACCTAATTTGTGTTGAGGCAAAAATATAGGAGAATATCATTAACTGAGTGCAGAGCATAAAGGTATGCAACAACAGATCTAGGGCTGAATTCTATTCCGAAGCAAACTTCTGCAGTATCACTACACATCTACTCTGCAAAACTACTGGAAGTTTTGTCCCATTAACTTTCAGTTGTTCCCTTTGTGTGGTTTGGAACTATGAGAAACACAAGAGTCAGTTTGCGTTTGTAAAGAATGACATTGACTTATTGCAGCTCCCTACCTGAGTTACAGCCTGTCCTTCTTTCATGAAAGTAGGTCAGAATTAATGTTCAATACATGCAGCTTGCTGTCTTAAAAAAAAAAGTTTCCATTCTTAGTTTTTCTCTGCAGTTATCGTTTGTCCTTGAATTAAATGGTTGGAGACCTGTGCTGTCTTTTTTTTCTCCCTCCTGCTGCCATTCCTTTGCTAAATGATGGGAAGACACCTGTGCTTCAGGTTTGGATACTTCTGATTCTACTTGCGCTTCCCCTTGGGTTACGACCGATCGGTGTAATGATGTACTGAGATTGTGATGCAAGTGTCATAAGAACATAACAAGAACATAAGAAATAGGGAACAGGAGTAGGCCTTACGGCCTCTCGAGCCTGCTCCGCCATTCAATAAGATCATGGCTGATCTGATCATGGATTCAGCTCCACTTCCCCGCCCACTCCCCATAACCCCTTATCCCCTTATCATTTAAGAAGCTGTCTATTTCTGTCTTAAATTTATTCAATATCCCAGCTTCCACAGCTCTCTGAGGCAGCAAATTCCACAGATTTACAACCCTCTCAGCAAATAAATTCCTCCTCATCTCTGTTTTAAATGGGCAGCCACTTATTCTAAGATCATGCCCTCTAGTTCTAGTCTTCCCCATCAGTGGAAACATCCTCTCTGCATCCACCTTGTCAAGCTCTCTCATAATCTTATATGTTTCGATAAGATCGCTTCTCATTCTTCTGATTTCCAATGAGTAGAGGCCCAACCTACTCAATCTTTCCTCATAAGTCAACCCCCTCATCCCTGGAATCAACCTAGTGAACCTTCTCTGAACTGCCTCAAAAGCAAGTATATCCTTTCGTAAATATGGAAACCAAAACTACATGCAGTATTCCAGGTGTGGCCTCACCAATACCTTGTATAGCTGTAGCAAGACTTCCCCGCTTTTATACTCCATCCCTTTTTGCAATAAAGGCCAAGATACCATTGGCCTTCCTTACTCTTGCTGTACCTGCATACAATCCTTTTGTATTTCATGCACAAGCACCCCCAGGTCCCGCTGTACTGCGGCACTTTGCAATCTTTCTCCATTTAAATAATAACTTGCTCTTTGATTTTTTTTCTGCTAACTTTCCGATATTATACTCCATCTGCCAAATTTTTGCCCACTCACTTAGCCTGTCTCTGTCCTTTTGCAGATTGTTTATGTCCTCCTCACACATTGCTTTTCCTCCCATCTTTGTGTCATCAGCAAACTTGGCTACGTTACATTCGGTCCCTTCTTCCAAGTCGTTAATATAGATTGTAAATAGTTGGGGTCCCAGCACTGATCCCTGCTAGTTACTGGTTGCCAACCAGAGAATGAACCATTTATCCCGACTCTGTTAGTTAACCAATCCTCTATCCATGCTAATATATTACCCCCAACCCCGTGAACTTTTATCTTGTGCAGTAACCTTTTATGTGGCACCTTGTCAGATGCCTTCTGGAGGTCCAAATACACCACATCCACTGGTTCCCCTTTATCCACCCTGATCGTTACATCCTCAAAGAACTCCAGCAAATTTGTCAAACATGACTTCCTCTTCATAAATCCATGCTGACACTGCCTGACCGAATTTTGCTTTTCCAAATGTCCTGCACTGCTTTAATAATGGACTCCAACATTTTCCCAACCACAGATATTAGGCTAACTGGTCTAGTTTCCTTCTTTTGGTCTGCCTCCTTTTTAAAATAGGGACATTACATTTTCAGTGAGATGAGATGCTGAACCATTATTCCATCTTGTCTGGTCCCAATTTACGTTGAACCACAATTCAATTAAACAAATATGACTTGTGTTGACATTTACAACTTAGCCAGATGAATAGGCTTCAATTGGTATTGAGATCTGAGATGGGGTGGTTATGGCATGGATGGTGGCGGAAGCTTGTTACGGAAATGATAGTTGTCCCTGATGTAAATGCTATGAACTGGCTATAGTTAGGAGAGAACATTTATATACTATATCTAAAACCGGAAGGTACGGCTGCGAGTGACATGACTATTATCAATTACAAAGCTCAGGTTAAAAAAAAAATAGCATGACATTATTATAATTCCCTCAGTTACTTAATATGCAGTTTGACAATAGATACAACAGATGCCCCTTTGCTCTTATTATGGGATCTCAATTCTGTCGTTAAAGTTTCAATAAAGTAACCATGAGCAATATTCATACTATGGCCACTTGAACTGTAAAAATACCCAGCTGGGTCACAGACCTGAAACATTAACTCTGATGCTGCCTGACCTGCTGAGATTTCCAGCATTTTCTGTTTTTATTAGCACAATTACAGATTTTGGCTTTCTAAACTTGGTTGTCTGCAGAGAGAACGAGGACACTTGAGCTTAACACTGTGGGGGGGTGGGGGGGGGGCGGGGAAGGGGAAGTATGGGTGATTGCAAGGTCATGGTGGAAACATTTAAAAATAACGAAACAAAAGTATCATATGAGATGAATTGCAAAATGAAAGAGTCTTTCCCCAACCCCGTCGTCAGCATTGACCCGATATGCTAAAAATTTGAGACATTAACATCTGTTGCAATAAAAATCAATGATTTGGATGAAGGAATTGAGTGTAATATCTCCAAGTTTGCAGATGACACTAAGCTGGGTGGCGGTGTGAGCTGTGAGGAGAATGCTAAGAGGCTGCATAGTGACTTGGACTGGTTAGGTGAGTGGGCAAATGCAGTATAATGTGGATAAATGTGAGGTTATTCACTTTGGTGGCAAAAACACAAAGGCAGAACATTATCTGAATGGCGGCAGATTAGGAAAAGGGGAGGTGCAATGGGACCTGGGTGCCATGGTACATCAGTCATTGAAAGTTGGCATGCAGGTACAGCAGGTGGTGAAGAAGGCAAATGGTATGTTGGTCATAGCTAGAGGATTTGTGTATAGGAGCAGGAAGGTCTTACTGCAGTTGTACAGGGCCTTGGTGAGGCCTCACCTGGAATATTGTGTTCAGTTTTGGTGGTCTAAGGAAGGACGTTCTTGCTATTGAGGGAGTGCAGCGAAGATTCACCAGACTGATTCCCGGGATGGCAGGACTGACATATGATGAGAGACTGGATCGACTGTGCCTGTATTCACTGGAGTTTAGAAGGATGAGAGGGGATCTCATAGAAATATATAAAATTTTGACGGGATTGGACAGGTTAGATGCAGGAAGAATGTTCCCGATGTTGGGGAAGTCCAGAACCAGGGGACACAGTCTAAGGATAAGGGGTAAGCCATTTAGGACTGAGATGAGGAGAAACGTCTTCACTCAGAGAGTTGTTAACCTGTGGAATTCCCTGCCACAGAGAGTTGTTGATGCCAGTTCATTGGATATATTCAAGAGGGAGTAAGATATGGTCCTTCCAGCTAAAGGGATCAAGGGGTAAAGAGAGAAAGCAGGAAAGGGGTACTGAGGTGAACGATCAGCCGTGATCTTATTGAATGGTAGTGCAGGCTCGAAGGGCCGAATGGCCTACTCCTGCACCTATTTTCTATGTTTCTATATTTAACTTTTACTGAGTTTACAGCATTTACTTTGGTACTTTGGACAATTCCTATGTGACTGATTCAGTCTTGCTCTATTCCTATTTTTGCGCAGCTGCCATAAAAGATTGCCCATTGTGAGTCTGCTATTAATAGGACATAGGAGCAATAACTAATCACATCAACTCAAAGAATGGGGTTTTTGTGCCTCAGGTACATTTATGTAAAATTGTGGTGCGTAAGCCGGAAATCGTGTTAAGCTCACAAGTAAGTAACTGCATTCGGATGTCGACCAGCACCAAATCTCTTGCCTTGGTAAGTTCTCATCATGGCTTGTTGGCCCGATTGAGTGTGTTAGTGCATTGAAACTTTAGGAAGATAAATACTATTTTGAAAAGTGAAATGAATATGCATTCTCAACCCAGTTAGTTCTGGGCCCAGTTAGAACATAAGAACATAAGGAATAGAGCAGGAGTAGGCCATTTGGCCCCTCGAGCCTGCTCCGCCATTCAATAAAATCATGACTGATCTGATCATGGGCTCAGCTCCACTTCTCTGCCCGCTCTCCATAGCCCTTTATTCCCTTATCGCTCAAAGATCTGTCTATCTCTGCCTTAAATATATTCAGTGACTCAGCCGCCACAGCTCTCTGGGACAGAGAATTCCACAGATTCACAACTCAGAGAAGAAATTCCTCCTCATCTCAGTTTTAAATGGGTGGCCCCTTATTCTGAGACTATGCCCCCTAGTTTTGTTTCCCCTATGAGTGGAAATATCCTCTCTGCATCCACCTTGTCGAGCCCCCTCATTATCTTATATATTTCGATAAGATTACCTCTCAACCTATCTTCATAAGTCAACCCATTCATCTCTGGAATCAACCTAGTGAACCTTCTCTGAACAGCCTCCAATGCAAGTATATCCTTCCTTAAATACAGAGATCAAAACTGTATGCAGTACTCCAGCTGTGGCCTCACCAATACCCTGTACAGTTGTAGCAGGACTTAGCTGCTTTTATACACCATCCTCTTTCAAATAAAGGCCAAGATTCCATTGGCCTTCCTGATCTCTTGCTGTGTGTTTCATGCACAAGGACCTCCAGATCCCTCTGTACTGCAGCACTTTGCAATTTTTCTCCATTTAAATTATAATTTGCTGTTCTATTTTTTTCTGCCAAAGTGGATAACCTCTCATTTTCCCACATATTACTCCATCTGCCAAATCTTTGCCTGTCTATATCCCTTTGCAGATTTTTTGTGTCCTTCTCACAATTTGCTTTCCCACCCATCTTTGTATCATCAGGAAACTTGGCTACATTACACTTGGTCCCTTCATCTAAGTCATTAATAAAGATTGTAAATAGTTGAAGCCCCAGCACCGATCCCGGCGGCACCCCACTAGTTACTGTTTGCCAACCGGAAAATTACCCATTTATCTCGACACTCTGTTTTCTGTTAGTTAGCCAATCCTCTATCCATGCTAATATGTTATCCCCAACTCCGTGAACTTTTATCTTGTGCAGTAACCTCTTATGTGGCACCTAATCGAATGCCTTCTAGAAATTCAAATACATCACATCCACTAGTTCCTCCTTATCTACCCTGCTCGTTACAGCAAATTTGTCAAACATGATTTCCCTTTCATAAAATCATGCTGACTCTGCTTGATTGAATTATGTTTTTTCAAATGTCCTACTACTGCTTCCTTAATAATGAACTCCAGCATTTTCCCAACCACAGATGTTAGGCTAACTGGACTATAGCTTCCTGCTTTTTTGTCTGCCTCCTTTTTTAAATAGGGACGTTACATTTGCAGTTTTCCAATCTGCTGGGACCACCCCAGAATCCAGGGAATTTTGGTAGATTACAACCAATGCATCCACTATCTCTGCAGCCACTTCTCTCAAGACCCTAGTGTTGTGTATGGAGAAAGAGTCAGACTGAACACTGTGAGCTCAAAGTAAAGTGTGACCGTAGTCTTTTATTGCAGGTCTCCAGAGTGCCTCTTCAACCTGTGAAGCCTCCTTAAATACCTGTGCTCCCAAGGGATTATGGGATCCCTTGGGACTCCAGGGGATGAGTCCTCTGGTAGCTGTACAGAGTGAATACCAGTTTACATATATAACAACACTCTTTCCCCGCCCCCCCCCTCGCCCCCCCCCACCAAAGTCAATAGTGTAACTATTTATAATGTGAGTCGATCTGGGGCCCTTCTTGCCCTGGTTGATCGTCTCGGTGTGAAAGCTGGTGTTGTTGAATCATTTGTTGGGCTCTCGCTGGGCTGCTGTGCAGCTGGTCTTGCTGGGCTGCCTGTTGTGTTGGACCCTGCTGGGCTGCTGTGGATGATAGGTTCTGCTTTGTGGTCAACCGTGGTGCTGGTTGCCACTGGTGTGTATGTTGGGGGGTTAAAAAAGGTAGGGTCCAAGGTGGATTGCTCAGGATAGTCCGTGAATCTGAGTTTGATTTGGTCCAAGTGTTTTCGGTGAATGAGTCCATTTGAAAGTTTGACCCGAAACACCCTGCTCCCCTTTTTGGCCACGACAGTGCCGGGAAGCCACTTGGGACCTTAATTTAATACAAATGCAGGGTCATTGATTTCAATCTCGCGTGACACATTTGCGCTATCATGGTATGCACTTTGTTGAAGCCGCCTGCTCTCTACCTGTTCATGTAAATCAGGGTGAACTAACGAGAGCCTTGTCTTAAGTGCTCTTTTCATGAGCAGTTCAGCAGGTGGGATCCCAGTGAGTGAGTGGGGTCTTGTGCGGTAGCTAAGCAGGACTCGGGATAGGTAAGTCTGCAGTGAGCCTTCGGTTACCCTCTTTAAGCCTTGCTTGATGGTTTGCACTGCTCTCTCTGCCTGACCATTGGATGCTGGTTTAAACGGGGCAGATGTGACATGTTTGATCCCATTACAGGTCATGAATTCTTTGAACTCAGCACTGGTAAAACATGGCCTGTTGTCGCTCCCCAGGACATCGGGTAAGCCGTGAGTGGCAAACATGGCCCGCAGGCTTTCAGTAGTGGCAGCGGACGTGCTGGCCGATATTATCCGTCTACAATCACAAGGAACATTTTACCTAAGAACGGGCCTGCATAGTTGACGTGTACCCTACACCATGGTATGGAGGGCCAAGACCATAAACTTAGCGGCGCCTCCCTGGGTACATTGCTTAACTGCGAGCATATATTACATCTGTGAACGCAGGACTCTTAAGTCCGCATCAATACCGAGCCACCACATGTGGGATCTGGCGATCGTTTTCATCATGACGATGCCTGGGTGGGTACTGTGGAGGTCATTGATGAAGGTGTATCTGCCCTTCTTGGGGACCACTATTCGATTGCTCCACAGAAGGCAGTTTACCTGTATAGACATTTAATCTTTGCGCCGCTGAAACTACTTTATCTCTTCCTGCATTTCCACTCGAACACTGGACCAGCTCCCGTGAGCACTCAGCTTTTGACTAGAGATAATAAGGGGTCCTGGTTTGTCCAGGTTTTGATCTGCTGGACAGTGACGGGTGATTGCTCACTCTCAAATGCTTCCATAATCATGGCTAGATCTGCGGGCTGCCCCATTTCCACCCCCATGGTAGGCAATGGCAGCCTACTGAGAGCATCAGCGCAGTTTTCTGTGCCTGGCCTGTGGCGGATGGCATAGCTGTATGCGAACAACATGAGCGCCCATCTCTGGATGCGGGCCGATGCATTGGTATTTATCCCTTTACTCTCGGAAAACAGGGATATTAGTGGCTTATGGTCAGTTTCCAATTCGAATTTTAGCCCAAACAGGTATTGATGCATTTTCTTTACCCCATAGACACACGCTAATGCTTCTTTCTCAATCATGCTGTAGGCTCTCAGCCTTAGACAGACTCCTGGATGCATAAGCAACCGGTTACAGTTTCCCGAAATCATTAACTTGTTGCAATACACCCGATGCCATATGACAACGCATCACATGCTAGTACCAAATGCTTACATGGATCATACGACACAAGCAATTTGTTTGAGCATAGCAATTTTCTCGCTTTTACAATGGCATTTTCTTGGCTTTTGTCCCAAACCCATTTGCCCCCTTTTCGTAGTAAGACATGCAGTGGTTCTAACAGTGTGCTGAGACCTGATAAGAAGTTACCAAAGTAGTTCAAGAGTCCCGGAAACGACCGCAGCTCCGTCACATTCTGTGGCCTCGGTGCATTCTCGATTGCCTCCGTCTTTGCGTTGGTGGGCCTGATGCCATCCGCCGCAATCCTCCTTCCCAAGAACTCCACTTCAGGCGCCAGGAAAACGCACTTCGAGCGTTTTAACCTGAGCCCCACGTGGTTGAGTCGACTAAGAAATTCCTCCAGGTTTTGCAGATGCTCGACTGTATTACGACCTGTGACCAAAATGTCGTCCTGGAAGACCATGGTGTGCGGGACCGACTTCAGTAAACTTTCCATGTTTCTCTGGAATATCGCAGCCGCGGATCGGATTCCAAACGGGCATCTGTTATAAACAAATAGACCTTTGTGCATGTTGATGCAGGTGAGGGCCTTCGATGATTCCTCCAGTTCCTGCGTCATGTAGGCTGGAGTCAGATCCAGCTTCGTGAACGTCTTTCCTCCCGCCAGCGTTGCTAAGAGGTCGTCAGCCTTTGGTAGTGGTTATTGGTCCTGCAAGGAGAAACGATTGATAGTTACTTTGTAATCGCCACAGAATCTGATGATGCTGTCTCCCTTGAGGGCTGGGACAATAGGACTGGCCCACTTGTTGAACTTGATCGGTGAAATGATGCCCTCTCTTTGCAGCCACTCTAGCTCGATCTCTACCCTTTCATCATGTACGCTATTGCTCTCGCCTTATGATGGATGGTTCACGCCCCCGGAATTAGGTTGATCTGCATTTTTGCTCCATGGAATTTCCCGATGCCTGGTTCGAACAGTGAAGAAAATTTGTTTAAGACCCAGCACACGAAGTATCATCAGCAGGCGATAGCGCTCGGACGTCCTCCCAGTTCCAGCGTATCTTTCTCAGCCAGCTCCTTCCAAGCAGCGTGGGACCATCACCCGGTACCACCCAGAGTGGTAGCTTGTGCACCGCTCCATCGTAGGAGACCTTTACGGTCGCACTCCCGATTACAGGAATCAGTTCTTTTGTGTAAGTTTTTAGTTTCGTGCGAACTGGAGTTAAGACTGGCCTTGAGGCCTTGTTGCACCACAACCGTTCAAAAGTCTTTTTGCCCATGATGGACTGGCTTGCACCCGTGTCCAGCTCCATTGACACCAGGAGTCCATTTAGTTCAACATTCAGCATTATCGGGGGGAAATTCGTGGTGAATGTGTGCACCCCACGTACCTCTGCCTCCTCGAGGCTCTGGGTCATCGTGATCCTCCGTGGATCTGTCCTCCTCTGCAACATGGTGGTTTGCAGGTTTAACGGGCTGTGCAGCTCAATCATTGGAGGTGTCCCATTGCTCCACAGCCCTTTCAAACGTAGTCTTTGAATCGGCATGAATGGAAACGATGATCATCGCCACAGCGCCAACAAGGTCTTAATGGCCTTGCATTCATCACCCTTGATGGTGGACTCTGAGACATCTGCGGACGTGTAGCTGCAGGTATGTGTGACCTGCCCTGTACGTTACGATTCGAAAACAACATCACTTTGTTCACAGTACTTGTAGCAGCACTTGTGTACTGAGAGATTTGCTTCGTGTTGTCACTGGTGGCAATGGAAGCGTGGGCTATCGCTATGGCCTTACTCAAGGTTGGGGGTCTCTACAGTCAAAAGTTTGCGAAGTATGGTTTCGTGGCCAATGCCAAGTACGAAAAAGTCTCTGAGGATGTGCTCCAAATGTCCTTCAAATTCGCAATGTCCTGCAAGGCGTCTTAGCTCGGCGACATAACTCACCACTTCCTGGCCTTCAGATCTTTTATAGGTATAGAACCGGTACCTCGCCATCAGAACCCTTTCCTTCGGGTTCAAATGCTCTCGGACCACTGTGCACAAATCGGCGTCTGATTTCTCTGTGGATTTCGCTGGAGTGAGCAGATTCTTCATGAGGCCATACGTTGGTGCCCCACAGACGGTGAGGAGGATCGCCCTTTGTTTGGTAGCGCTCTCTTCCCCATCTAGCTCGTTGGCCACGAAGTATTGGTTGAGTCGCTCCACAAAAGTTTCCCAATCATCTCCCTCCGAGAATTTCTCCAGGATGCCCACTGTTCACTGCATCTTTGGGTTCGCTATCTGCATCTCGTCGCCAGTTGTTGTGTATGGAGAAAGAGTCAGACTGAACACTGTGAGCTCAAAGTAAAGTGTGACCGTAGTCTTTTATTGCAGGTCTCCAGAGTGCCTCTCAAACCTGTGAAGCCTCCTTAAATACCTGTGCTCCCAAGGGATTATGGGATCCCTTGGGACTCCAGGGAATGAGCCCTCTGGTGGCTGTACAGAGTAAATACAAGTTTACATATATAACACCGAGGATGTAAGGCATCAGGTCCAGGGGACTTTGTCCGCCTTTGTTCCCATTATTTTATCTGGTACTATGTCATTAGTGATTGTATTAAATTTGTCCGTTGTAAGGGGTGGTTTGCAGGGGGTCAGCTTTCCCTTCTGACCTTATATGAGCGGTTCCGAATCGCTCCCACACCCTTGGTTCTAGACACTGGAATTATAAAGGGACTGTGACAGATTTGGACAGACAATCGGTTTCACGGTAGGAAGCAGGTATGGCTTTATTGTGTTTAAAAAGAAGTAAAAGGCACACCTTTAATAACACACACAGACCAATACACACTGAGGGGTACAACACATTGAATAAAATGTCAAATTACAGCCTGTGGGGAAAAGAATACAGCTTAAACTCTAAATGGGGTAAAGAGGAGAATGCAGATACATTTACACAAGTTATCCCAGCCTCCCCCCTCCCAATTCCCCTAAACAAACTAAGTTATAGCTCTGAGGGTTCAGGGGCTATGCTCACCAATCCCTTTAGACAGTTACCGGTGAATCACGGTTTCGGGGTTCGCTGTACTTGGCCTTCTAGACGAGCCGCACCCCGGACGGAGGAGAGGACTTCGGACTGCGTAGTCTTTGGTCCGTTGATGCGGTAAGTTGCGTTTCGGATGTACTGGATAAGTACCCACTTTCTTTGGTTTTAGTTAGTCCTTTTAGGTAATTTCTCACCCGTTGGCCGTTCAGAAGTAGATTGTAGAGTGGTTGTCAATTTGGTTGCTGACAACTTTCCGTTTCGTAGGTCTCGTGCTCGGTCAGTTCCTGATGAGTTCTGGTAGTTTCCTTCACTATTCCATTTCTTCACTGTAGAGCAAGAAGGCTGCTTGTCTGTGTCTGTGTTCCAGTCTGTGCTCTGCTTCTCTCCTGTGTTCTGCTAGCTTTCCTTGTTCTGCTAGTCTGCGTGCTGCTCCTTTCCTTGTAAAAACTGGGGGATAGATATATCCCCCAAAAAAAGGCTCTGTTATCTCCCATCAAATCTCTTGGGCTCTGTTTAAACTGTTCTGTCTATTGATTTTCAAATGTCTCCTTTGTCAGCAGTAACTCGATTAGGGTGTGAGAATGTACTATCACTGGTTTTGCATTGTTTTAGGATTGTCCAGTTTCTTGACCATGATTTCCATTGTGCTTGATTGGGTAATTCGATTATCTCTTAGAGGGTGAATAGTTCCCCCAGACAGTCTGGGATCCTTAATACACGAATTTGCTTCAGACGTTGACTCCACCTCCTGTATTTGTAACTCTTTTTCGCAGCTAAAATGTTGCAGAATCTTAAAATTGATATGCTCCTTCCCATAGATGTTTAGGGGATCTCAAGCTTCTGTAATTTAGGTCCATTTTGAATTCCCTTTCCTATGAGTCCAAACACTGGGGGGATCTCCATGAATGCATCCCCTTTTATCCCCCGCAGGCTTCGTCTGCCCCTTTAAACTCATTTTAAAAGCCTAGAACGGGATTTTTCTCCTCTGTAGGGGAAAGGTACCTGAAATCTTTGCGAGATATTGGTAAATTCTACACCCTATCTATAGCCCCTTGATTATCCACTATTGGAATGTTTTTACTGTCTTCTACCGTGAAGACCGATACAACATATTTGATCAACGTCTCTGCCATTTCCCTGTTCTCCATTATTAATTCCCCGGTCTCATGCTCCAGGGGACCAACATTTACTGGAATTATCTTGACTTTTATAGAAATATGTAGTATTATTTACTGGTCACATTTAAAAAGATATAATATGATAAAGACTTGCAGTTATATATCTCTTAAAATCTCACAGCACTTTGCATTCAACGAATTACTTGGAAATATAGTCACTGTTCAGTGGGTAAATGCGGCAGACATTTTGTGCGCAGCACAAGGGAATGAATATGTGTTTGATGGTGGTTGAAGGAGCGATGTTCACCAATAGGACTATTTGTACATCTTGGAATAATACTGTAATATCTTTAACGTCCACTTAAATCACAATATCTGATTTGGTTTTGAGGTTTCCCAGCTACAGTTGCATACATGGAAGCTGGTCTAGCAAGACATGATGTAGATGCCCTGAGCTCTCTCGTACTTTTCTTCCCTAGAATGTCTTGACCTTCTCTCCTTTGATACCATGACCCACTTCTATGTCTATGGCTCGTCTTGGTTTCTCCTCTTCCACTCTCATACTTATGCTGGTGTGAATTTCTGATCGATGCAACTGTTAATTTGTGGATCAATGTAGTAGACTCTACCTGGTCATTGTTCTTGTTGGTCCTGGTCCCTGTTGCTGTGCTTTGGCTACCCCTCTCGTAGCTCCTGCAGGATAAAATAGGATGATTGATAGTGTGCATATATGGGAGTGAACATTTCTCGCTTGCAAACCATAAAACCCTTGGATTTTCTTTCTCTAAATTGAAACTAGGTCATTCTCGTCCCTTCTCTTGCTAAATACAGTTGCTGGGAGAGGAGTGTTATTATGCTGTAGGGGGTGTGTTGTACATGACCTGGACTTCCCTGTATCTCTGTGTGTGTGGTATTTTGTTAATGGGATATCTATACTATGTTCTGATTGAACCTGATTGTTTTATGCACTACCTTTCCCTTTGCTTTCTCAGTCTGTGCTCTGTGTTGTTATTGATCCACTGATAGGATTATTAATGCAAATTTGTTTCCAAACCTCTAAATTTATCCTTTGTAACAAGCAGTGAACAGCAGGGGTAATGTAGGTTTTTCAGCACAAAGACGGCCAGTTAAAGCTTAAGCAGCAGCATAATGAAGCTGTATTTTACATTAATACTGGAGAGCAGAGGGGTTGTGAAGCAAAGCCTGTGACCAAGGAGCACGTCTATCTGTTGGATCTGCAGCATGCTGCAAATTTTTATTGGATTAGTTGCAAGGCCATTAGGAGAGTGGCAGCATATTTCTTGAAGTATATTTGTGATTCACAAAAGGTCGAGCCCTGCACCTGTGGGAGTCACAGATTTATTTTCTTACATTGATGTGGCATCAGCAGAGGGAGTCATAAAAGCGGCATCAAAATTAATGGTTTTAGAAGGAGAGAAAATGATAAAAATTGGAAATAAATAAAGAAGGAATGAACTTGAATTAATATAGCGCCTTTCATGTGTTCAGGACGTCCTAAACTGGTTCACAGCCAATTAAATAACTCTGAAGTGCAGTCACCATTACGTAGACAAATGCAGCAACCAGTTTGAGAACAGCCCGGGCTTAGAAACATAGAAAATAGGTGCAGGAGTAGGCCATTCAGCCCTTCTAGCCTGCACCGCCATTCAATGAGTTCATGGCTGAACATGAAACTTCAGTACCTCCTTCCTGCTTTCACGCCATACCCCTTGATCCCCCGAGTAGTAAGGACTTCATCTAACTCCCTTTTGAATATATTTAGTGAATTGGCCTCAACTACTTTCTGTGGTAGAGAATTCCACAGGTTCACCACTCTCTGGGTGAAGAAGTTTCTCCTTATCTCGGTCTTAAATGGCTTACCCCTTATCCTTAGACTGTGACCCCTGGTTCTGGACTTCCCCAACATTGGGAACATTCTTCCTGCATCCAACCTGTCCAAACCCGTCAGAATTTTAAACGTTTCTATGAGGTCCCCTCTCACTCTTCTGAACTCCAGTGAATACAAGCCCAGTTGATCCAGTCTTTCTTGATAGGTCAGTCCCACCATCCCGGGAATCAGTCTGGTGAATCTTCGCTGCACTCCCTCAATAGCAAGAATGTCCTTCCTCAAGTTAGGAGACCAAAACTGTACACAATACTCCAGGTGTGGCCTCACCAAGGCCCTGTACAACTGTAGCAACACCTCCCTGTCCCTGTACTCAAATCCCCTCGCTATGAAGGCCAACATGCCATTTGCTTTCTTAACCGCCTGCTATACCTGCATGCCAACCTTCAATGACTGATGTACCATGACACCCAGGTCTCGTTGCACCTTCCCTTTTCCTAATCTGTCACCATTCAGATAATAGTCTGTCTCTCTGTTTTTACCACCAAAGTGGATAACCTCACATTTATCCACATTATACTTCATCTGCCACGCATTTGCCCACTCACCTAACCTATCCAAGTCACTCATAGCATCCTCCTCGCAGCTCACACTGCCACCCAACTTAGTGTCATCCGCAAATTTGGAGATACTACATTTAATCCCCTCATCTAAATCATTAATGTACAATGTAAACAGCTGGGGCCCCAGCACAGAACCCTGCGGTACCCCACTAGTCACTGCCTGCCATTCCGAAAAGTACCCATTTACTCCTACTCTTTGCTTCCTGTCTGACAACCAGTTCTCAATCCACGTCAGCACACTACCCCCAATCCCATGTGCTTTAACTTTGCACATTAATCTCCTGTGTGGGACCTTGTCGAAAGCTTTCTGAAAGTCCAAATATACCACATCAACTGGTACTCCTTTGTCCACTTTATTGGAAACATCCTCAAAAAATTCCAGAAGATTTGTCAAGCATGATCTCCCTTTCACAAATCCATGCTGACTTGGACCTATCATGTCACCATTTTCCAAATGCGCTGCTATGACATCCATAATAATTGATTCCATCATTTTACCCACTACTGAGGTCAGGCTGACCGGTCTATAATTCCCTGCTTTCTCTCTCCCTCCTTTTTTAAAAAGTGGGGTTACATTGGCTACCCTCCACTCGATAGGAACTGATTCAGAGTCAATGGAATGTTGGAAAATGACTGTCAATGCATCCGCTATTTCCAAGGCCACCTCCTTAAGTACTCTGGGATGCAGTCCATCAGGCCCTGGGGATTTATCGGCCTTCAATCCCATCAATTTCCCCAACACAATTTCCCGACTAATAAAGATTTCCCTCAGTTCCTCCTCCTTACTAGACCCTCTGACCACTTTTATATCCGGAAGGTTGTTTGTGTCCTCCTTAGTGAATACTGAACCAAAGTACTTGTTCAATTGGTCTGCCATTTCTTTGTTCCCCGTTATGACTTTCCCTGATTCTGACTGCAGGGGACCTACGTTTGTCTTTACTAACCTTTTTCTCTTTACATACCTATAGAAACTTTTGCAATCCGCCTTAATGTTCCCTGCAAGCTTCTTCTCGTACTCCATTTTCCCTGCCCTAATCAAACCCTTTGTCCTTCTCTGCTGAGTTCTAAATTTCTCCCAGTCCCCAGATTCGCTGCTATTTCTGGCCAATGTGTATGCCATTTCCTTGGCTTTAATACTATCCCTGATTTCCCTAGATAGCCACGGTTGAGCCACCTTCCCTTTTTTATTTTTACGCCAGACAGGAATGTACAATTGTTGTAATTCATCCATGCGGTCTCTAAATGTCTGCCATTGCCCATCCACAGTCAACCCCTTAAGTATCATTAGCCAATCTATCCTAGCCAATTCATGCCTCATACCTTCAAAGTTACCCTTCTTTAAGTTCTGGACCATGGTCTCTGAATTAACTGTTTCATTCTCCATCCTAATGCAGAATTCCACCATATTATGGTCACTCTTCCCCAAGGGGCCTCGCACAATGAGATTGCTAATTAATCCTCTCTCATTACACAACACCCAGTCTAAGATGGCCTCCCCCCTAGTTGGTTCCTCGACATATTGGTCAAGAAAACCATCCCTTATGCACTCCAGGAAATCCTCCTCCACCGTATTGCTTCCAGTTTGGCTAGCCCAATCTATGTGCATATTAAAGTCACCCATTATAACTGCTGCACCTTTATTGCATGCACTCCTAATTTCCTGTTTGATGCCCTCCCCAACATCACTACTACTGTCTGTACACAACTCCCACTAACGATTTTTGCCCTTTAGTGTTCTGCAGCTCTACCCATATAGATTCCACATCATCCAAGCTAATGTCTTTCCTAACTATTGCATTAATCTCCTCTTTAACCAGCAATGCTACCCCACCTCCTTTTCCTTTTATTCTATCCTTCCTGAATGTTGAATACCCCTGGATGTTGAGTTCCCAGCCCTGATCATCCTGGAGCCACGTCTCTGTAATCCCAATCACATCATATTTGTTAACATCTATTTGCACAGTTAATTCATCCACTTTATTGCGGATACTCCTTGCATTAAGACACAAAGCCTTCAGGCTTGCTTTTTTAACACCCTTTGTCCTTCTAGAATTTTGCTGTGCAGTGGCCCTTTTTGTTCTTTGCCTTGGGTTTCTCTGCCCTCCACTTTTCCTCATCTCCTTTCTGTCTTTTGCTTTTGCCTCATTTTTGTCTCCCTCTGTCTCCCTGCATAGGTTCCTATCCCCCTGCAATATTAGTTTAACACCTCCCCAACAGCACTAGCAAACACTCCCCCTAGGACATTGGTTCCAGTCCTGCCCAGGTGCAGACCGTCCGGTTTGTACTGGTCCCACCTCCCCCAGAACCGGTTCCAATGCCCCAAGAATTTGAATCCCTCCCTGCTGCACCACTGCTCAAGCCATGTATTCATCTGCGCTATCCTGCGATTCCTACTCTGACTATCACGTGGCACTGGTAGCAATCCCGAGATTACTACTGTTGAGGTCCTACTTTTTAATTTAGCTCCTAGCTCCTTAAATTCTTTTCGTAGGACCTCATCCCTTTTTTTACCTATGTCGTTGGTACCAATGTGCACCACGACAACTGGCTGTTCTCCCTCCCATTTCAGAATGTCCTGCACCCGCTCCGAGACATCCTTGACCCTTGCACCAGGGAGGCAACATACCATCCTGGAGTCTCGGTTGCGTCCCCAGAAAAGCCTATCTATTCCCCTCACCATCGAATCCCCTATCACTATCGCGCTCCCACTCTTTTTCCTGCCCTCCTTTGCAGCAGAGCCACCTACGGTGCCATGAACTTGGCTGCTGCTGCCCTCCCCTGATGAGTCATCCTCCCCAACAGTACTCAAAGCAGTGTATCTGTTTTGCAGGGGGATGACCACTGGGGACCCCTGCACTATCTTTCTTGCACTGCTCTTCCTGCTGGTCTTCCATTCCCTATCTGGCTGTGGACCCTTCTCCTGCGGTAAGACCAATTCACTACACGTGATACTCACGTCATTCTCAGCATCGTGGATGCTCCAGAGTGAATCCACCCTCAGCTCCAATTCCGCAACGCGGACCGTCAAGAGCTCGAGGCGGATACACTTCCCACACACGTAGCGCCCAGGGACACCGGAAGTGTCCCCGAGTTCCCACATGGTACAGGAGGAGCATATCACATGGCCGAGCTCTCCTGCCATGCCTTAACCTTAGATACACTTAAATTGGTAATAACAATGTTACAGTTCACTTACTGATATAAAAAAGCAATGTGATAAATGACCAGTTAAATACACAACACGTCTGTCAACATACAAAAAGAGAAACAACATATTAAGGTATCAGGTAGAGACCCTTCGTCAGAACTCTGTCATTCATCATCATCGGAATCGGGGAAGATTTGTTTCCACTTTAAATTGAGTCCTTAGGTGGCTGAACAGTCCAATACGAGAGCCACAGTCCCTGTCACAGGTGGGACAGACAGTCGTTGAGGGAAGAGGGGTGTGGGACTGGTTTGCTGCATGCTCTTTCTGCATGCTCTCGGCGATGAGACTCGAGGTGCTCAGCTCCCTCCCGGATGCACTTCCTTCACTTAGAGCAGTCTTTGGCCAGGGACTCCCAGCTATCAGTGGGGATTATCTCCATTCAAAATGCATTTTTTCTAATTATAGATACTGATGAGCAGGGGGGATAAATTTGCACCCTCGGGATGTCCCTAAGATCTTTACAAACAATGAATTACTTTTGATGTTTAAGAAATTCGGCAACCAATCTGCACACAGCATGCTCCCAGAAGGAGCAAGTGAATGAATGAATGACCAGATCGTGTTCTATTCTGATCAGCTAACTATTTTTATATATTACATTAGTGACACAGTTAAATTAATGACCCCTCCTCGTCACTGACCCTCCAAACAGAGGAACAAGTCTTTCCCTATTCCCTCTCTCAAAACTCCTCATAATTTTAAGAAGCTCTATTAATTCCCTTCTTGGCTTTCTCTATTCCAGCAGAGCTAGTCCAAGTATCTCGAGTCTCTCGTAACTATTGTTTCCCATCCCTGTTATCATCCTGTATGCTTTCTATGGTTTTAATGTCCTTTCTATAATGGGGCAACCAAAACTGCACATAGTACTTTGTGTCCAATCAATGTTTTTTATAACTTTATTAATGTATTCTATGACACTATTTATAAAACCCAAAATCCTATTGGCCTTTCAATGTCTATCCATTAAATATATGCTCCCATTCCTTATCCACATTAAATTGCAACAGTCACCTGTCTGCCCATTCCTTTAACCTTTGTGATTTCTGGGGTGAACCACTTCCTACCTTTCTCCAGTTACAGCAACACTCATTTACTCATCTGTTTCCTGGCTGTCGACCGATGTTCTATCCATGATGCTACATTTCCGTTATACAATACATTTGCATTTTTCCAACAAACCTCTTATGAAACACCTTATAAAATGTATTTCAAAAATTCATATACACTATATCTAAAGCTGAATGAAAATTGTCAATCAATGTTTTCAAATGCTATTTATATAACATGCTGCACCTTCAAAGTCCTGAACTCTGTAGGTTGTTCCAATTGTAATTAGAACCGCGTCAAAAGTGCACCTCTTCAGTGGGTTCTGACTTACACTGTGGGTATTTGAATGACTTGTGTTTTCCCTCTGCAATTTCCTCCCCTCCCCTGAAGGTATTCTGGCGTATAGTTAGTTGGGTGCTGTCAACCCTTTATTGCCTTGCCCAAGAGACCTCTCAGATGTTTTTTATGTTCATATAGTGCCACCAGTCCCTGGCATGTAGGTCTATCATTCTTGTCAACGCTATCAAAGCAAACTACCTGGATTTGGTAAGGCTAGTGGCCAGGAGGACCAGGGTGTTCGAAGCCTTAACACATCTGACAGGTTTACTTTGATAAGAGCATGTTTTGGAAGCATGTGACATTACTGTGGTACTAAACCATTGTACTATGAGCTTAGACTGTAGTTTATTTTATGTTGCACTTCTAATGTTAAAGTAGGTCTCTGAATTTTTCATGGGGGCGGGGGTGGAAATAAATGGCAAACAGGAAATTTGGTGGGGGAAAGGCTTAAGAGAGGTGGGAGAGATTTTTTAGAAGGCTTTTGATGGCAGAGACCGGTAAAGTGTGTGTGAATGAACCATGCAGTGACTCAAAAATCAGCTACCAATTATGGATTCAAGAGAGTAATTTGGGCTAAACAGAAACCTAGGTTTTTACACCAGTAACTCAGCCTGATCAAGCAGCCAGGGAGATGGCCAACATCAGATGCATAAGTGTTGTTGAGAGCTGAGCAGTATATCTTCAGTTTTGTGGACATTGAGCAGTAGGAGTACTAGCATTGATGTTGGACAGGCAGTTGAAAGTAGTGCAGCAACAATGGAGCCAGGAGTGAAGTTGGGCATCGTTGCATATATGTAGAAGCTAATCTAGTGCTTGAGGATGATACCGATGGGGCATGTGGACAATAAATAGGAGGGACCATCAATTTAACTCTGGGGTACACCAGAGGTGACCATTAGCACAAGGGAAGAGAAGCCAATTCATATTAACTACATTGGATCAGGTAGTAATGGAGCCACAGACCTGCGAGTGTCATGGAGATGGAATGTGGAAGAGAATGAAGTGGTCTACAATGCTAACAGCATATAATTTGTTCATGTGACCAGTGCCTGAAGAGATGGAGATAGAGGTTGACTATGTAGGATCATGGAGCTGAGAAGAGCAATTTGAGTGATGAGCTGAGTTGGAAAGGGATGAATGGACTTTATGAAAGAAATGTGTTTGAGGGCTGGTTAGAAGAAATAGAGATGAAACTTCAGTCAACAGGGATTTGATGGTTAAGAGGGGCAGAGATAGCTAATGGTTGGTTTACCTTTTTGTTTTCTCCCTCCACTCCAAAACCCAAGAACACTGGCCAATTGGAACGATCCTTAGGCTTAGGTCCATTCAACCCAGCATCAGGGATTGAGTTATTGGGGAAGCATTCTGATGTGATATCCTCGACACCCCTGAGAATGGTAAAGCCTTGGAGCACACTCCGAGCCATTTCCAATCTCTATACAATTGTAGATCTTAGGCTTGAATGTGTACCCAGTTGCCTATAAATATTCCTGAATTAAATTTGTATTAAAAAGGTGATGTTTTATTTACATGTACAATTTCATTGTTTTGGCGACTATCCTGCCCCATGTTCTGCCTGAATAAACGCAAATTGGTGTGGTTGGTAATAACCACTGCTTTTACTTCCAAGACCCTATAGAGTATTCCATCCAAGAAACAGTAATACAAGAGAAGACATTGGAGTGTCATTGCTACAATGTGTTTGCCCCATGAGGGGACGATCTATTGTTCAGTTAACAATATGCAAGTATCATGCATATCACCCCAGTCATCACAGTGGCTGCATTGAGATTGTATTAAATGCCTTGGAAAAGAACTTCCATATGTAATTTGAGCAATTCACCAGTGCCAAAGACTGAAATCACACATTCCTGTGACACCTAACATTTAGGGATTCTTTATGAAAGAACTCCTCTTGCAGTCACTAGTGTGATATCCTGCATACGCTACTGTTCTTTGCACGGTTTCTGAATCGCCAGTTTGTACTGACATCTGCCAGTATTTTTTTTTGTATTTTAAATACTCCATTTTAAGCTCCCCAATTACTTTTTATAAAGGCACTACACTATCTGAGTCACACAGACCACAAGGTCCTCATTCAATTCCTGATTTGTACTGAGTCAGCTGATCTCAGCCAGGGGTGGCAGTAGAACTCCTGGACTAGGACAGGGAAGATGACCTAGGGTTCTTGCTTCTGTGTGCTCTCTGATGATCCTTGCATTGTGTGTATGGCTTGGAGAGGGAAGTAGAGCGGAGATTGGATTATACGGTGGTGTTGCCCATCAAGTAACCTGTTAATGCTAACTATTTAAGCTCACCTATGAAGGGCAACCCTTGGGTGATGTTTTGGAGTTCGATCATGCTTGTAGAATTGGGCTCGGTTGTGATGCTTCCCTTGGTTAAATAGCCTGTCAACATGCCTTATAATGGGCATGGGTGAAAGGTGGACCTTGGGCGAAATACTGGAGGCTGGCCATGTTTAAATGCACCAGCATGAATTGGTACCTTGATGGGAGAAAATAGGTCACAAAAAAATGGAGCTATCTATTTTAAAATGCTCCTTTTTGACTCAAAATGCTGAGACCTATTAGAGAGAATATTTATAGATGTAGAAGATGAGCTCACTAGTGTCTGTCACAAGCTCATTGTTTAGGTGAAATATAAATAGCTATTACATACTCGCACGCTGCAGTCACTATTTATACACACAAGGGTGTAAAGGAAATGCAATTAGTAATTAAAGTATTATCGTGCTTTTGATATGCTGAAGAAAATTAAGCTGCTTTGATATGCATGAACAGTGCTGCATACTGTGGGCAGGAAATCATTACTTTACAAAATACTGACGACAGTTCCCTGCTTATCAATTTTGGGCGATTGCTCTAAACTTCCTGTAATAATTGTGACATATTTGAGGCCATCATTCGTGTGATAAATAAATGGAATAAGAACATAAGAAATAAATAGGAGCAGGAGTAGGCCATACTGCCCCTCGACCCTGCTCCGCCATTCAATAAGATCATGGTCGATCTGATCTTGGCCTCAACTCTACTTTCCTGCCTGTTCCCCATAACCCTTAACTCCCCTATAGATCAAGAATTATTTTCAGTGTCTTGTGACCCATAAGCTTATGTTGGTTTCATTTTTTTAAATTCTCATTCATATCCAGAGTAATTAAAAACAAAAATTTGGTTGATTTTCTCCCTCCTCCTCAGAACATTAACTGCTGATGGTTTTATTTTAATATATTTGTCCCTCAGGATGTGACAGCACTGGCAAGGCTGCATTCATTGCCGGTGTTTTTTTTATTAGGTAAGGACACCCAGGGATATGGATCAAAGAGAAGTAAATGGATTTGAAGTACAGATCAGCCATGATCTACTAATTGAATGATGGAATGGGCTCGAAGGCCTGAATGGGCTACTCCTGTTCCTGTGCCCTTAGAAGGTGGATTTGAAGCTGAGTGGCTTGCTTATGCCATTTCAGAGGGAATTAAGAAGCAATTGTGGGACTGGAGTTGCATGAGGGTCGGACCAGGTAGCAGTAATGGAAATCAATCATACTCGAGGCTGTTTTAAAGCCTCTGGCTTCGCTCTAGCTATTTGACAACAACAACAACTTGTATTTATATATCACCTTTAACGTAGTATTAACGTCCCAAGGTGTTTCACAGCATTATTATAAGACAAAAATTTGACACCAAGCCGGGTAAGGAGGAATTAGGGCAGATGACCGAAAGCTTGGTCAAAGAGGTAGGTTTTAAGGAGCGTCTTAAAGGAAGAAAGAGAGGCGGTGAGGTTTAGGGAGGAAATTCCAGAACTAGGGCCTAGGCAACAGAAGGCACGTCCAACAATGGTTGAGCAATTATAACCAGGGATGCTCAAGAGGGCAGAATTAGAGAAGCACAGCTATCTTGGGGGATTGTGGGGCTGAAGGAGATTAGACATAGGGAGGTGCGAGGCCATGGAGGGATTTGAAAACAAGGATGATGATCTTGAAATCGGGGCGTTGCTTAACTGGGAGCCAATGTAAGTCAGCGAGCTACATGGATGAACGGGACTTGGTGTGAGTTAGGACACGGGCAGCCGGGTTTTGGATGACCTCATGTTTACGTAGGTTAGAACGTGGGAGGCCAGCCAGGAGTGCATTGAAATAGTCAAGTCTCGAGGTAACAAAGGCATGGATGAGGGTTTCAGCAGCAGATGAGCTAATGCTTATATCCCCTACTTAATAGTATGCAGTAAACCAATATCACATGGTGAAATTCTACATAGAGAAATGTAAAGTGCTTCAAAGAGGGACAAAAAATGCTTATCTTAGTAGAAAAAAAATCATAAGCATGGAAAATGAGAGCAATCTGGGGGATCCTGATTTGACAATAAATTGAAGCTATCGCAACAATGTTTGGTGGCAGTGAGTAAAACAAATCAGATATTAGGATGTATTAAAAGGTCAATATTAAGCTGAAATAGTAAGGTAAACCTGCCTCTTTATAAATCATTGATGGGATTGTACTTGCAGTACTGTGTACAATTCTGATTGCCAGAGTATAAAAAGGATATTGCAGCTATTAGATACAGAAAAGAGAAACCAGAATGATTGAGGGGATGGAGGGATTGGATTATGAGGAGCGATTATGTAAATTGGGTATGTTCTCCCTGGAAAAGAGAAGGTTGAAAGGTGACATAATTGCTGTTTTTAGGATTCTAAAGGGACTAGATAATGTAGACCATGGCGAACTGTTTCACCTTGTCCAGAATAGTAGAACCAGAGGACACGGCCGGTGCTTTGAAGGGGCAAATTCTTAACTAATCTGTGGAAACAGTATTTCAGTGAATGAGTGGTCAAACTATGGAACAGCCTCACTAGGGAGATGGTGGAAACAGTTAGTATTGATGAATTCAAATGCAAATTAGATTTCTTTCAGAAAATAACATTTGGGATACAGTATACAAGTAATTTGAGATATGGTGGGTTTGGGAGGGACAGGTGACATAGAAACATAGAAAATAGGTGCAGGAGTAGGCCATTCGGCCCTTCTAGCCTGCACCGCCATTCAATGAGTTCATGGCTGAACATGCAACTTCAGTACCCCATTCCCGCTTTCTCACCATACCCCTTGATTCCCCTAGTAGTAAGGACTTCATCTAACTCCTTTTTGAATATATTTAGTGAATTGGCCTCAACAACTTTCTGTGGTAGAGAATTCCACAGGTTCACCACTCTCTGGGTGAAGAAATTCCTCCTCATCTCGGTCCTAAATGGCTTCCCCCTTATCCTTAGACTGTGTCCCCTGGTTCTGGACTTCCCCAACATTGGGAACATTCTTCCTGCATCTAACCTGTCTAACCCCGTCAGAATTTTAAACGTTTCTATGAGGTCCCCTCTCATTCATCTGAACTCCAGTGAATACAAGCCCAGTTGATCCAGTCTTTCTTGATAGGTCAGTCCCGCCATCCCGGGAATCAGTCTGGTGAACCTTCGCTGCACTCCCTCAATAGCAAGAATGTCCTTCCTCAGGTTAGGAGACCAAAACTGTACACAATACTCCAGGTGTGGCCTCACCAAGGCCCTGTACAATTGTAGCAACACCTCCCTGCCCCTGTACTCAAATCCCCTCGCTATGAAGGCCAACATGCCATTTGCTTTCTTAACCGCCTGCTGTACCTGCATGCCAACCTTCAATGACTGATGTACCATGACACCCAGGTCTCTTTGCACCTCCCCTTTTCCTAATCTGTCACCATTCAGATAATAGTCTGTCTCTCTGTTTTTACCACCAAAGTGGATAACCTCACATTTATCCATATTATACTTCATCTGCCATGCATTTGCCCACTCACCTAACCTATCCAAGTCGCTCTGCAGCCTCATAGAATCCTCCTTGCAGCTCACACTGCTACCCAACTTAGTGTCATCCGCAAATTTGGAGATACTACATTTAATCCCCTCGTCTAAATCATTAATGTACAGTGTAAACAGCTGGGGCCCCAGCACAGAACCTTGCGGTACCCCACTAGTCACTGCCTGCCATTCTGAAAAGTCCCCATTTATTCCTACTCTTTGCTTCCTGTCTGACAACCAGTTCTCAATCCATGTCAGCACACTACCCCCAATCCCATGTGCTTTAACTTTGCACATTAATCTCTTGTGTGGGACCTTGTCGAAAGCCTTCTGAAAGTCCAAATATACCACATCAACTGGTTCTCCCTTGTCCACTCTACTGAAAACATCCTCAAAAAATTCCAGAAGATTTGTCAAGTATGATTTCCCTTTCACAAATCCATGCTGACTTGGACCTATCATATTACCTCTTTCCAAATGCACTGCTATGACATCCTTAATAATTGATTCCATCATTTTACCCACTACCGATGTCAGGCTGACCGGTCTGTAATTCCCTGTTTTCTCTCTCCCTCCTTTTTTAAAAAGTGGGGTTACATTGGCTACCCTCCACTCCATAGGAACTGATCCAGAGTCAATGGAATGTTGGAAAATGACTGTCAATGCATTCACTAGTTCCAAGTCCACCTCCTTAAGTACTCTGGGATGCAGTCCATCAGGCTCTGGGGATTTATCGGCCTTCAATCCCATCAATTTCCCCAACACAATTTCCCGACTAATAAGGATTTCCCTCAGTTCCTCCTCCTTACTAGACCCTCCGACCCATTTTATATCCGGAAGGTTGTTTGTGTCCTCCTCAGTGAATACCGAACCAAAGTACTTGTTCAATTGGTCCGCCATTTCTTTGTTCCCCGTTATGACTTCCCCTGATTCTGACTGCAGGGGACCTACGTTTGTCTTTACTAACCTTTTTCTCTTTACATATCTATAGAAACTTTTGCAATCCGTCTTAATGTTCCCTGCAAGTTTCTTCTCGTACTCCATTTTCCCTGCCCTAATCAAACCCTTTGTCCTCCTCTGCTGAGTTCTAAATTTCTCCCAGTCCCCGGGTTCGCTGCTATTTCTGGCCAATTTGTATGCCACTTCCTTGGCTTTAATGCTATCCCTGATTTCCCTTGATAGCCACGGGTGAGCCACCTTCCCTTTTTTATTTTTACGACAGACAGGAATGTACAATTGTTGTAGTTCATCCATGCGGTCTCTAAATGTCTGCCATTGCCCATCCACAGTCAACCCCTTCAGTATCATTCGCCAATCTATCCTAGCCAATTCACGCCTCATACCTTCAAAGTTACCCTTCTTTAAGTTCTGGACCATGGTCTCTGAATTAACTGTTTCATTCTCCATCCTAATGCAGAATTCCACCATATTATGGTCACTCTTCCCCAAGGGGCCTCGCACAACGAGATTGCTAATTAATCCTCTCTCATTACACAACACCCAGTCTAAGATGGCCTCCCCCCTAGTTGGTTCCTCGACATATTGGTGTAAAAAACCATCCCTTATGCACTCCAGGAAATCCTCCTCTACCGTATTGCTTCCAGTTTGGTTAACCCAATCTATGTGCATATTAAAGTCACCCATTATAACTGCTGCACCTTTATTGCACGCACCCCTAATTTCATGTTTGATGCCCTCCCCAACATCACTACTACTGTTTGGAGGTCTGTACACAACTCCCACTAACGTTTTTTGTCCTTTGGTGTTCTGCAGCTCTACCCATATAGATTCCACATCATCCAAGCTAATGTCCTTCCGAACTATTGCCTTAATTTGCTCCTTAACCAGCAATGCTACCCCACCTCCTTTTCCTTTTATTCTATCTTTCCTGAATGTTGAATACCCCTGGATGTTGAGTTCCCAGCTCTGATCATCCTGGAGCCACGTCTCCGTAATCCCAATCACATCATATTTGTTAACATCTATTTGCACAGTTAATTCATCCACTTTATTGCGGATACTCCTTGCATTAAGACACAAAGCCTTCAGGCTTGTTCTTTTAACACCCTTTGTCCTTTTAGAATTTTGCTGTACAGTGGCCCTTTTTGTTCTTTGCCTTGGGTTTCTCTGCCCTCCACTTTTCCTCATCTCCTTTCTGTCTTTTGCTTTCCTCTGTCTCCCTGCATTGGTTCCCATCCCCCTGCCATATCAGTTTAAATCCTCCCCAACAGCACTAGCAAACACTCCCCCTAGGACATTGGTTCCGGTCCTGCCCAGGTGCAGACCGTCCGGTTTGTACTGGTCCCACCTCCCCCAGAACCGGTTCCAATGCCCCAGGAATTTGAATTCCTCCCTGTTGCACCACTGCTCAAGCCACGTATTCATCTGCGCTATCCTGCGATTCCTACTCTGACTATCACGTGGCACTGGTAGCAATCCGGAGATTACTACTTTTGAGGTCCTACTTTTTAATTTAGCTCCTAGCTCCTTAAATTCGTTTCGTAGGACCTCATCCCTTTTTTTACCTATGTCGTTGGTACCAATGTGCACCACGACAACTGGCTGTTCTCCCTCCCTTTTCAGAATGTCCTGCACCCGCTATTTAGACTTTAGACCTATTATTCCCAAATCTCTCCAGCACTTGGGTTTTCTTCACGTCATGTCTGGGGCACTTGCAGACTAATTGGAGATTGATTGCAATGATTAGTCAACAACTCCTTTATCATTGTATCGTGCGACTACCAGGACGGTAGAAGACAAACTAAATGGACCGTGGTATTTTGTCATTCAGCAATTCCTATGTTCTTATGGTGCATGGCTTACTCCTATTAACTGGAGCTGCCCTGATGACTGTGGGTACATTGACTGCCCAGTGTATGATGAGCTGTACAGACCAGGCATGTATGAGGTACTCTGCTGAACAACCGCCATAATTGTTCTGACGGAGAATATTGGGTCTAAGCAGTCCTAAGCTATGGAGGAGTAAAAGAAACTCATTTCCACTTTGGGCATCAAGTGCTGGTGTTAGATACCCAAGCTAGGTAGAGCACAGATTGAGTGAGTAACTGGCTCTGCTCTGATACAGTGTGATTTTGAGGGAATCATATGGGTGTTACAGTACAGCAACCCCATCAAATCTATTATGTCTGTGGCGTACTTATGAATGACTCCACGAGTCAATGTGTTGTACTCAAACTGTTGTGACCTTGGTCCTTTATTCCAAACTCCAGAGTGAGACAGCCGCATGGTGGCTCCCCTTTTATACAGCCCCTGCCACCAGGGCAGGAAACCCCGGTCTCCACCAGTTGCACCCTCTAATGGTGCCAGTATGTATATGCACAGTGTAAATCTTATTGATAGTACATCAGGTAAACAAGTCTCCATCTTATGCAACTATACAGTGACTACAGAGAGAATATATCTCATCATAGGCAGTCCCTTGAACCGAGGATGACTTGCTTTCACATCAAAAAGTTCACAGGTGTTTCAATGATGGACCTAAAATTCCAGGTCCGAACTAAATCTTGAAGGGTGGAAGATGCCTGTGCTTGGATTTTTTTAACGTGTGGTGACCGTTGCACACCAGCCACCACACGAGCTTGACAGAGCTAGGTCTTGGTCCAGTAGCAAGGATTAACCAAGACGACTGGAGACCTGCTCTGCTGCACGGACAGACCTAGTGCACGCACATATCGCAGTGTGGGCTGGCCCATGCTGCCCCTGGGCCCTCGCCTCTTCTTGGCCCCGAACTCGCGCCTCTCCTGGGCCCCGATCATATCCCTCCACAATCTCTCGCCGCTCCTTTGTCCTGATCTCGCCGCTCCTGATGTACCTGCCCACGCTCCAATCACCGACCTGGACCTTGGTGACATCCCTTTTCATTGCCGTTGCTCTCCTGCTCCAGCACGTGCTGCTCCCTGCAATGGAATGCTGCCACACTGCTCCTTCCGCTCCCCGGCCTGCTCCGATGGTACTCCAGGGGATTTGCAGGATTATTGATTGCATATATAACATCACTCTCCCCCAAGTCCTTTGTGTCAATTATCTTTGCACTATGTGCACTGGCTTGGCTCTCCCCAGATTTAAGTGCCAATAGCCCTTGCACCTTGGCTTGGCTCTCCCTGTTAACCCCCAAGTCCTTTTACTACAACGTTGGGTAGTGGTTACCAGTTTAGATGGTTCGATAATGCAATGGAGGTTCCAGTGGGTTCTGGGTGTGATCCATGTGTCCATCCATGGCTACATACATCCATTTTCCTCCCTCCCCCACAGCAAGATCATGCAGCCGGCCCATTACATTAACATACAGGATCAGACACAGTACAAGTACAAAGAAAGAAAGGGAAAAAAAAATTTTTTTTTACAGTTTGTACAGCTTTTTTACAGCTTGGTTCAGTGACTTACATTTGTTACGTTTTACAGTCGTGTGCCAGGATTGGGTAGATTGCATTCATGGTTCAGTCATGATCAGTACTGAGGTAGCAGCACAGGTATGCGAGGACGCTAGTTCTAGAGCAACCGGACAGGGTCCTAGTCGTCTGATGGCGCTGCGCCTCCTGCTAGTGGGGTGGACTTCGTTCGCTCACCTTGCCAGGACTCGGGACCTTTTGCCGTTGCCTAGTGATGGGCAGAGCCACAGATGTGTGTGGCCTCCCTGTCCTCCTTTGAGGGCTGCAGAATCTTCTGCCTGCTCTCTAACGGTGTTGGGAACCTGGCCTTTCCAGGTCCAATTTGGGGAACTCGATTCTGACCTTTCGCTCCCGGACATGGTCGAGGTAGTGATTGGGTCTGGGGTCTGCGCCGTCTCCACCCAGGAGGTGGGCAACGGCGGCCAACTGCACGTATTGGCGGGCAGCGTTTTCGTTTCCAGGTCCGTGGCGAATAGTGCCATCGGGTGCCTGCAGCGTGGGATAGACCTGGGGCAGGATATCAGAATCAGTACCTTCACCCTCCTGAATTCGCTCGCTTGCTACTTTTGGGGACTCTCTATTTCCGACATCTCGCAACAACATTTTGTTCTTTACATTCTTAATCGGCTCGTTACATTGACTGCCATGCATACAATGTCTCTAAGTTCAGTTGGTTGCAGGTCTTCTTTAAGAGAACTCTGCCACGCCATACTGCACCTCGCTGCAGCAGGGACGCCATCTTGCCTCTTTCCTTGAGGTCGACTGCCTTGATCCTCCCGCGATTCTGCCACAAAAGCTGGAAGAGTGCCTGTGAATTCGATCTTCCTTCCCAGGAGTCCTGCCACTGGAGCAGTCGTTCCGGTCGGATCATTGCCACGCAGTCATGATGGATGGTCTGTGCCTCAGGTGCTGCGTTGGTCTGTTCTCTGGTGCCTGGCCCAAACGAAGGTGAGGTTTTGCTCTGCCTCAAAGCACGGGGACATCGATTACTGGAGTGAAGAGGTCTTCCCATTTCCACTGGATCTTCCCCATCCACCACCTTCCGAGTAGCGTTGGACCATCACCTGCAACAATCCAGAGGTAACTTGTGCACCACGCCATTATGGATTACCCTTACATCCGCACTACCAAGGACTGGGATCAGCTCCTTGGTGTAGGTGCGCAATTTTTCCTGTACTGGAACCAGCTCGGGTCGCTTTTCGTTCCATAGCCTCTCAAAGGCATCCTGGCTCATCACTGACTGGCTCGCTCCCATATCCACTTCCATGTAGACTGAAACGGCGTTTATCTCGACTTCCATCTTCACTGGAGGACAATCGGTGGTGCAGATATACACTCCATACTTCTTGGGGCTGAGCTGCCTCTCTGGCCAAATCATCATACTCCCCGCTGGATTCAAAGTCATCTACCGACTTCTCTGCTAGACGGTGAGTCATATTTCTTTTACACATGCGCTGGAGGTGGCCCTTCGTGTTACAGGCTTTGCATACATACTCAGCAAACCGACACTGGTGAGCCCTATGGTTTCCTCCACAACGCCAGCATGGTGCTACTCGATTAGCACCCCTCGGCGGACTTGGAGTTCTGGAGGTCTGTGCTCTCTGCCCTGGGCAGAGCCACATTCTACAGTCTTGCCTGTGAAAGGCACCATTCTGTGTATGGTACTTGCTGGGTTTCAGTCCACAGGATGAATAATTTGCTTGGTGCTGCAGGTCGAGGTCATGAACGCCTGACTGATGCTGATGGCCTCCTGCAGGTTGACTGTAGTGTAGGCAGATAATAGCTTGTGAAGGAGGCCCTCATGGCCAATTCCTATAACGAAGATGTCTCACAATGCTTTGTTGAGGTGCGTGCCAAAATCACATGGTGCCGCAAGTCTCCTGAGATTGGCAGCATATTTTGCAATCTCCTGGCCCTCAGGTCTGCGGTGAGTGTAGAATCTGTGTCTGGACGTGAGGATGCTCTTTTTTGGTTTTAGTTGGTCGCGTATTAGTTCAGTTAGCTCATTGTATGTCTTATCCTTGGCCTTCGTGGGTGCCAGCAAGTCCCTGATGAGGCGCTAGACCTCGGGCCCACAACTGATCAGCAGTATAGCCTTGCGCTTCTCCGCCGATGCGTCCGTCTTCCCTGCCAGGTCGTTTGCTACGAAATATAGCTCGAGCCTTTCCGTGAAAGCATCCCAACCATCATCCTCTGTGAAGTCTTTTAGTGTGCCAAAGGTAGCCATAATCGTATGAAAGTCTGTATTCTCGTTGCCAGTTATTATGTCTGTAGTGTACTTATGAATGACTCCACGAGTCAATGTGTTGTACTCAAACTGTAGTGACCTTGGTCCTTTATTCCAAACTCCAGAGTGAGACAGCCGCATGGTGGCTCCCCTTTTATACAGCCCCTGCCGCCAGGGCAGGAAACCCCGGTTTCCACCAGTTTCACCCTCTAATGGTGCCAGCATGTATATACACAGTGTAAATCTTATTGATAGTACATCAGGTAAACAAGTCTCCATCTTATGCAACTAAGACATAGAGTATATCTATAGTCTGCATATGTAACAAAAACTGTGCAGGAGTTCTCCACATGAGCTACCTAGACTACTCTAACTCTCCTTGGTTCCCATCCAATAGTCCCCTATTTAAGAGCTATCTAATTTCATTTGAAGACTACTGATAGGCACATACTCTAATTGGAAGGAAGAGACCTTGTGGTCTCCCACAAGATCTGTGTTGGGTGGGACCTTAACTGTTCACCACATTTATTAATGACTTAGATAATATAATAGAGAGCCATACATCTAGGTTAGCCAGTGATACAAAGATTGGTGGCATTGTAAGTAGTGTAGATGGGAGCATAAAATTAGAGACATTGATGAGCGGGCAAAACTGTGGCAGATGGATTTCAATGAAGATAAGTGTGGGGTCATCCATTTTGGACCAAAAAATGATAGATCCGAGTATTTTTTAAATGGTGAAAAGATAGCAACAGAGAAGATCCAAAGAGATTCATGGGTTCATGGTACATAGTCAGGTACAAAAAAAAATCAGAAAAGCTAATAGGATGTTATCAATTATATATAGAAAGCAAGAATATAAAGGGGAGGTAGTTTTGTTACAGCTATACAAAGCCCTGGTTAGATCACATATCGAGTACTGTGTACAGTTCTGGGCACCACACCTTAAAGTATATATTGGCCTTGGAAGGAGTGCAGTGGAGATTCACCAAAATATTACCAGGGCTTCATGGGTTAAATTTTGAGAGATTACATCAACTAGGAAGCCTTTTGGCTAAGATCTGCATAACTAACCTGACCAGCCACCATGACGTCCGGGTGGTTTCTCCCTGGTCAGGAAGGTATATGCTTACATTTTTGTAAACAGGAGGTGGGTGGGATTGGTGACCCATCCACCTCCACGGAGGTGTGTGGGGGACCTGACCCATCCACCTCCATGGCACGAACCTGGTATTGCAGTACTTCCAGGAACGGTGCAGTGGCTCTAGGCCTTTTGGCTAAGAGCATTGGCGCAGAGTGATCCTTGACTGGTGCAGGGTGACCTCTGGCGTTTGACAAGGAATTGTAACGATTGGATAACGATTGGACATGAATTAAAAAAAAAAACTAGGAAGAAAAACAGAAAATGCTGGAAATACTCAGCAGGTCAAGCAGCATCTGTGGAGAGAGAAACAGAGTTAACATTTATATGAACATAAGAATTACAACCATGAGTAGGCCATTCTGCCCCTCGAGCCTGCTCCGGCATTCAATAAGATCATGGCTGATCAAGGTTTCAGGTCGATGACCTTTCAGATTTCCAGCATCCGCACTATCTTGATTTTTACATAAACTAGGTTTGTATTCCCTGGAATATAGAAAGTTGAGGGATGCTTTAGTTGAGGTTTTTAGGATTCTGAAAGGAATTGATAGGGTAGATCGAGAGAAACTTTTATTACTGGCGGGAGAATCTAGGACATAACCTTAAAATCAGAGTGAGGTCATTCATAAGAACATAAGAAATAGGAGCAGGAGTAGGCCCCTTGTGCCATGGCTGATCTTTGACCTCAATTCCACTTTCCCATCTGATCCCCCATATCCCTTGATTCCCTTAGAGTCCAACTTCAGAAGCGGTTAGGAAATATATCTTCAAGCAAAGGGTGGTAGATCAGCCCCAATCTCATTGAATGACACAACAGGCTCGAGGGGCTGAAAGGCTATTCATGTTCCTATGCACTCTGCTTCAACAGTGGATTGTGTAAAGATTTTTTTTGATAGCCTCTCCTTTAATACTTTTTGTGATTATCTTAACTTAATGGTCTCTCTCTTTACCATGTTGCCAAACAATGGAAGCAATCTATCATTATCCTGTCGTAACCCTCCCTAATTTTAAATACCTCTTATCAGATCACCCCCATAACCTTTTCAATTCCAGTGCAAATTGCTCTAACTCCTCAACTTTCCTTCGTAACCAACCCCTCATTCATAATACCTAGCCTATAATTTCCAGGTTTAGCCCAACTATTTGAAGAGGTGTGATATTTACTAATGCCTTGCATAATTTTCCTTTTCACAGGACTTTAGCAAATTATGGACAGAACTTACTTGTTCGTCCCTGCCATCCACTGGTGTAAACCATTAGTCCTAGTGATAACGTCTTTGGTATGATTTCTCTTTGAATAATAACCTTCACTAACCGTTCCATATCCACCTCTGGAGGAAAATTCCAATATCCTCTGTGAAAACTAAGTATTTATTTAATATCTGATAAGGTCCCACATGGCAGACTGTTCACAAAAGTAAAAGCCCATGGGATCCAGGGCAAAATGGCAAGTTGGATCCAAAATTGGCTCAGAGGCAGGAAGCAAAGGGTAATGATTGATGGGTGGTTTTGCGACTGGAAGGATGTTTCTAGTGGGGTTCCGCAGGGCTCAATTACTAAGTCCCTTGCTTTTTGTGATTTACAGCAATGATCTAGACTTAAATATAGGAGATATGATTAAGAAGTTTGCAGATGATACTAATCAGTTGTGTGGTGGATAATGAAGAAAAAAGCTGTGGGCTGCAGGGAGATATCAATCAGGTGGGCAGAACAGAGGCAAATGGAATTTAATCCAGAGAAGTGTGAGGTAATGCATTTGGGGGGGTCTAACAAGGATACTGAAGTGTCGAGGAACAAAGGGACCTTGGAGTGCACATCCACAGATCCCTGAAGGTAGCAGGCCAGGTAGATAAGGTGCTTAAGAAGGCATACGGAATGCTTGCCTTTATTAGCCGAGGCATAGAATACAAGGGCAGATGGGTTATGCTTGAACTGTATAAAACACTGGTTAGGCCACTGTGCGCAGTTCTGGTCACCGCATTACAGGAAGAACGTGATTGCACTGGAGAGGATACAAAGTAGATTTATGAGGCTGTTGCCGAGAGTGGAGAATCGAAGCTATGAAGACAGATTATGTAGGCTGGATTTGTTTTCATTGGAACAGAAGAGGCTGAGGGGAGACCTCATTTGAGGTGTATAAAATTATGAGGGGCTTAGATATAGGGGATAGAAAGGGCCTATTTCCCTTAGCAGAGGGGTCAACAAACAGGGGGCATAAATTTACAGTAATTGGTAGAAGGTTTAGAGGAGATTTGAGGGGAAATTTCTTCACGCAGAGAGTTGTGAGGGTCAGGAACTCACTGCCTGAAAGAATGGTAGAAGCAGAAACCCTCACCACATTTAAAAAGTACTTGGATGTGCACCTGAAGTGCCATAACCTGCAGGGTTACGGACCTAGAGCTAGAAAGTGGGATTAGGCTGGATAGCCTCTTGTTGGCTGGCATGGACACGATGGGCCGAAATGGCGGCCTCCTGTGCTGTAAACTTCTATGATTCTATGATCTGCCATTCCATCCGACTGTCTTGTGCTGCATTCTTGGGCACTGACTTCAATAATTATTTTGGACACTGTTGTTGAGTGCTGTGAATTCCTAACCCAAAATATCACAACAGGTTAGAAATGGAAACAAGTCATCAGGCCTTTCAACAATATCAAATTTTTTCCAGATCAACCCTATCTTCCAGTCTTTGTATCATAACCTTTAATCCTTTCTATCTTCAAGAACACATCTATTTGTCTATTGAACTTGTCTTCTAATGTCCACTTTAATAGTTGTCTTGTACCAGAGGCTTCAGTTATATCTCCTCTACCTGCCCGTTCAACAAGTCTTGGATGACTTCCTAATAGCTGAAACCATCCTTTTTGAGAATGGCCACATGCCTCTGAGGCCTGTTCACTCAAGCTGAGTGTGCAACTTCGGCCTTCAATCGATGACAAGCTGAGCTTTCTAACTTCCATTCAGTCCATTGCCAAGACTGCCTTCCATCTCTGGAATGTTGTGTGCTTCAACCTCCAGTTCACCCATTGCTGCCGAAGACCTCTTCCAAGCCTTCACCAACTCAATGATTTGACCTTTTTTTTCCTCACCAGGCTCCCTGTTTTCAGCCTTCACAAACATAAAAGAATCAAGAACTCCATGGCTCCAGTCCCCTCTTGCGCTAAGTTCTGCATATTTCCCATCCCTGCTCTTGCCCAGCCTCACTGGCTCCCTGTGCAATAATGGATCAAGTTCAAGATCACTTGCTTGGCTTTCATGGCCTCATTCACCCTACTTGGGAAATCTGCTGTACATCTTCTATTCCTGTGACTCTATTACTACTCATGCCATGCTCAATTAGCAGAGACTGATATATAAACAACTAAGCTCTTGCTGTCTGCAACTCTCTTCCAAAGTCACATAGCCGAGCTACCCCCTGCTTTCAAATTCTTCGGAATAAACCCCTTTTCCACAGAGTCTTGCTCTCATGGTGCAACCTAGGCTGACACTACAGTGCAGTATTGAGTAAGTGCTGACATTTGGAGGGGCCATTGTTCAGGTCAGGCGTTAAACTGAGGCTCTGTCTGCCTATTCAGATGGACATTAAAGCTCTCTGTTCGAAGAAGAGCTGGGCATTCTCCTGGCCATCCTTGTTCCCTCAGGATACACCACCAAAAACTGATTATTCATTTTCATATTTTGAAACCGCTTGTGTTCAAATGATTGCTGTGTTCACCTATATAGCAATAATGACCGTGTGTGAATTACTGTCTTGAGATGTCTAGCCTACCCCTATTCTTACAGAAGCAAAATACTGCAGATGCTGGAAATCTGAAATAAAAATCAAGTGCAGGAAATACTCAGCAGGTCAGGCAGCATCTGTGTCGAAAGAAAGACAATTCACGTTTCATATATATGACCTTTTGTCAGAACTGTAAAAGTAAGAGATATAACTGGGTTTTAAGCAAATGCAGAGGCAGAGAAACGGGGTGGGGGAGGTGGGGGGAAGGAAACAACATTAGGGAAAGTCTGTGATAGGGTGGAAGGCAGGAAAGATTAAATGGCAACGGGTACGATTGTACAGGCAAAAGGAGATGGTAATGGGACAAGTAAAGAAACAAAAGATCATTCTAGAAGAGGTATAACTGGGAATAACAGAATTATCAATAGCTGCCGTCTGGAAAAAAAATGGGGGAAGAGGTTATGATCTGAAATTGTTGAACTCGATGTTGAGTCCAGAAGGCTGTGTAAAGTGCCTAATCAAAAGATGAGGTGCTGTTCCTCGAGCTTATGTGAAATGCACACTTCTAGCAGGGACCACTGAATAACATACTGGGGCAAAAGTCCTGCTCATTTTTTCCCTTCCCTAACGCAGGGCACTAAAGCTAATTGTAGTGGCTACCCTCATTGACTGAGATTGGCTAATTTAGCACAGATTAGGGATTGATCCTGGCATCTCCCTGATCTTAAAGCTCAGTAGCTTTTAACCTGTATGCTTGTACATTTAAGCCTTTCACCACAGTGAATAACTTGAATGGATTGGTTTTGTCAATCTCCTTCATAGTTGAGAACTTCAATTAGCAAACCTTCAAGTCTCCGTTGAATCCAACTTCATCACCCTTTCCTCATAACTTGAATTCCTGTTGCCTGGTATTGTCTTTTTGCTCACCTCATACATCTTTTGAATGCTCCACCTATATAAATACAAGTTTGTTCACTCGTTCATTATTATATTTATCACCGAGATGTAGTCTGAAGCAGCTTTTATATTCTTTGGCTACTCCCAAAGCCTGAGTCCCCTGCACCTGTTGGCCAGAGGAAGGTAAATTTGATGCCTGCTGCCTGCCTGACCTCTACCAGCGGCAGCTTGACAGAGGCACACCCCGCTTGATAATGCTATGATGTTGTGACACATTCCAGTCCTGTGAGTTTTAGGCATGGTGATGTTACTGTTCACGTCATGAGGCAGCTATGTTGTACATTAGGTTGCCAGTTTGGCACAGGCACTCTGAGCATTCGATTATCCTTTGGTGTTCACAGGGAGCCATTTACAAGGAAATTGAGATAGTTGTGCTCTCCCTAGCCTGGCCTATAGTGTAAAAGGATAATAGAAACATAGGGCCCAAGTTTCCACATGATTTGCGCCTGATTTTTAGGAGCAACTGGTGGAGAACGGACTATCTTAGAAATCGCAATTCTCCACATTTTTTTTTCTGCAGTTCTAGTCAGTTAGAACAGTTTCACTTTGGAACAGAATTTTTTCTTCAAAAGGGAGCGTGTCCGGCCACTGACGCCTGATTTCAAAGTTTCCACAGTGAAAACGTACTCCAAGCCACGTCTCTGTAATCTCAATCACATCATATCTGTTAACATCTATTTGCACAGTTAATTCATCCACCTTATTACGGATACTCCTTGCATTAAGACACAAAGCCTTCAGGCTTGTTTTTTTAACACCCTTTGTCCTTTTAGAATTATGATGTAGTGTGGCCCTTTTTGTTTCTTGCCTTTGTTTACTCGGCCTTCCACTATTGCTTTTTACCTTTCTACCGTCTGTTTCTGACTCCATATTACTTCGCCCTATCTCGCTGCATAGGTTCCCATCCCTGCCATATTAGTTTAAACACTCCCGAACTGCATTAGCAAATGTTACCCCAGGGACATCAGTTCCAGTCCTGCCCAAGTGCAGACCGTCCCTTTTGTACAGGTCCCACTTCCCCCAAAACTGGTTCCAATGTCCCAGGAATTTGAATCCCTCCCTCTTGCACCACTGCTCAAGCCATGTATTTATTTTAACTATCCTGCTCCCTCTACTCTGATTAGCACGTGGCACTGGTAGCAATCCAGCGATTACTACCTTTGAGGTCCTACTTTTTAATTTAACTCCTAGCTCCCTAAATTCAGCTTGTAGGACCTCTTCCCGCTTCTTACCTATATCGTTGGTACCTACATGTACCACGACAACTGGCTGTTCACCCTCCCTCTCCAGAATGCTCTGCAGCCGCTCTGAGACATCCTTGATCCTTGCACCAGGGAGGCAACATATCATCCTGGAGTCTCGATTGCGGCCACAGAAACTCCTATCTATTCCCCTTACAATCGAGTCCCCTTTCACAATAGCTGTCCTTCTTTTTCCTGCCCTTCTGTGCAGCAGAGCCACCCATGGTGCCATGAACCTGGCTGCTGGTGCCTTCCCCTGGTAAGTCATCTCCCCCAACAGTATCCAAAATGGTATATCTGTTTTGGAGGGAGATGACCACAGGGGACTCCTGCACTACCTTCCTGCTCTTGCCTTGTCTCTTGGTCACCCATTCACTATCTGTCCTAACCCTTACCTGTGGTGTGACCAACTCACTAAATGTGCTATCCCACAACATTCTCAGCATCGCGCATGCTCCAGAGTGAGTCCATCCGCAGCTCCAGTGCCATCAAGCGTCCCTGATTTCCCACATAGCACAGGAGGAGCATGACACGGGTCCGAGCTCTCCTGCCATGACTTAACCCTTAAATTAATTTACTTACTAAAATTTACTTAAACACCAAACAGCTACTTAGTAGTTCGCTGCCAATTAAACCAATCTAAAAGTCAGTCTATAAGAGAGTTATACTTACCAGTCGAACAGCCAACTACTTACCAGCTTGGCTGTGACATCACCGCTCGATTTTGCACCCCTCTATCTTTGTCTGCAGCTGGTTGGGCTGGTCTCTGGGCCTCCGTCTCCTACTCTCGCACTCCTTATCAGCTGCTCTAGTGTCAGCACTGGGAGGAAAAACAAGACAAAACAGCACCTGCCACCCCCACTTGCCCTTAAAACTCACCCACTTACCAAACTCACAAATGCCACTCTATGCTTCTGCACGAGCTGCCTCTTTTTAAACTGTACCTAGGTCAGATGACTCACTATTGGTCAGTCGTTTACAGAACTGGTTTTAACTAGCTGCTAATTGCCTCCTACTGGTGAGTTACCTTGTTTTTCTCTGCCTAAACCTGAAAGATTCCCAACTATTTAACTTTTCCACTTTAAATTAAACTGCTGCTTACTTAGAAGCTACTGGCAATTGCCACTAACAATTAACTCCAGCCTCCAAATGGTTTAAAGAGAATAACCCTTAAAACTCACCCACTTACCCAGCTCACAAATGCCACTCTATGCTGCTGAGTGGAATTGAAAAACTGGGTTCATGTGTCTGCAGAAATGATTAAGAAGCGGATGTAGCAGCGTGGGCACTGGTCTTCTGGAATCAGAACTAAAACAGCATCCTGGTAAAAGCGAATAACGTGTTTGGAATATTATCTTGGTTCAGATGTCTGAAAACATTTTTTAAAAACTTGTGTAAAATATTGGGACAGAATTTACTGGAGCAGATCCTGGTTAGTTAGACTTTTCCCTGCACCCTTCATCTCAAAACTTTTTTGCCCTGCACGTTGCTGGAAGTGTGAGCTGATAACGGTGTGGCGAGGGGAAAAAGGGCATCTGAAACCTTGGTGAACGACGGGATCAACGGGCTAACTCAATGGGATTGAAGGATTGAGAAATAAACAAAGTACTGAGAAGGAGAGTGAATTAGAGTGAATTAATGTCAAATCAGGTATAGAAAGAGAAATAGAGAGGGATAGAAAGATTGGATTAGGAGCGAGAGAAATAAGAGTTTGATGGGCAATTAATATGCAAATACAGCAACTTCATGAAACTCTCGGGGATGTTAAGTGTGAGTTGGCTAGGATAGATTGGCGAATGATACTTAGGGGGTTGACTGTGGATGGGCAATGGCAGACATTTAGAGACCGCATGGATGAATTACAACAATTGTACATTCCTGTCTGGCGTAAAAATAAAAAAGGGAAGGTGGCTCAACCGTGGCTATCTAGAGGGAAATCAGGAATAGTATTAAAGCCAAGGAAGTGGCATACAAATTGGCCAGAAATAGCAGCGAACCTGGGGACTGGGAGAAATTTAGAACTCAGCAGAGGAGGACAAAAGGTTTGATTAGGGCAGGGAAAATGGAGTACGAGAAGAAGCTTGCAGGGAACATTAAGGTGGATTGCAAAAGTTTCTATAGGTATGTAAAGAGAAAAAGGTTAGTAAAGACAAACGTAGGTCTCCTGCAGTCAGAATCAGGGGAAGTCATAACGGGGAACAAAGAAATGGCAGACCAATTGAACAAGTACATTGGTTCGGTATTCACTAAGGGGGATACAAACAACCTTCCGGATATAAAAGGGGTCAGAGGGTCTAGTAAGGAGGGGGAACTGAGGGAAATCTTTATTAGTCGGGAAATTGTGTTGGGGAAATTGATGGGATTGAAGGCCGATAAATCCCCAGGGCCTGATGGACTGCATCCCAGAGTACTTAAGGAGGTGGCCTTGGAAATAGCGGATGCATTGACAGTCATTTTCCAACATTCCATTGACTCTGGATCAGTTCCTATGGAGTGGAGGGTAGCCAATGTAACCTCACTTTTTAAAAAAGGAGGGAGAGAGAAAACAGGGAATTATAGACTGGTCAGCCTGACCTCAGTAGTGGGTAAAATGATGGAATCAATTATTAAGGATGTCATAGCATTGCATCTGGAAAATGGTGACATGATAGGTCCAAGTCAGCATGGATTTGTGAAAGGGAAATCATGCTTGACAAATCTTCTGGAATTTTTTGAGGATGTTTCCAGTAAAGTGGACAAAGGAGAACCAGTTGATGTGGTATATTTGGACTTTCAGAAGGCTTTCGACAAGGTCCCACACAAGAGATTAATGTGCAAAGTTAAAGCACATGGGATTGGGGGTAGTGTGCTGACGTGGATTGAGAACTGGTTGTCAGACAGGAAGCAAAGAGTAGGAGTAAACGGGTACTTTTCAGAATGGCAGGCAGTGACTAGTGGGGTGCCGCAAGGTTCTGTGCTGGGGCCCCAGCTGTTTACATTGTACATTAATGATTTAGACGAGGGGATTAAATGCAGTATCTCCAAATTTGCGGATGACACTAAGTTGGGTGGCAGTGTGAGCTGCGAGGAGGATGCTATTAGGCTGCAGAGTGACTTGGATAGGTTAAGTGAGTGGGCAAATGCATGGCAGATGAAGTATAATGTGGATAAATGTGAGGTTATCCACTTTGGTGGTAAAAACAGAGAGACAGACTATTATCTGAATGGTGACAGATTAGGAAAAGGGAAGGTGCAACGAGACCTGGGTGTCATGGTACATCAGTCATTGAAGGTTAGCATGCAGGTACAGCAGGCGGTTAAGAAAGCAAATGGCATGTTGGCCTTCATAGCGAGGGGATTTGAATACAGGGGCAGGGAGGTGTTGCTACAGTTGTACAGGGCCTTGGTGAGGCCACACCTGGAGTATTGTGTACAGTTTTGGTCTCCTAACTTGAGGAAGGACATTCTTGCTATTGAGGGAGTGCAGCGAAGATTCACCAGACTGATTCCCGGGATGGCGGGACTGACCTATCAAGAAAGACTGGATCAACTGGGCTTGTATTCACTGGAGTTCAGAAGAATGAGAGGGGACCTCATAGAAACGTTTAAAATTCTGACGGGTTTAGACAGGTTAGATGCAGGAAGAATGTTCCCAATGTTGGGGAAGTCCAGAACCAGGGGTCACAGTCTGAGGATAAGGGGTAAGCTATTTAGGACCGAGATGAGGAGAAGCTTCTTCACCCAGAGAGTGGTGAACCTGTGGAATTCTCTACCACAGAAAGTAGTTGAGGCCAATTCACTAAATATATTCAAAAGGGAGATAGATGAAGTCCTTACTACTCGGGGGATCAAGGGTTATGGCGAGAAAGCAGGAAGAGGGTACTGAAGTTTCATGTTCAGCCATGAACTCATTGAATGGCGGTGCAGGCTAGAAGGGCTGAATGGCCTGCTCCTGCACCTATTTTCTATGTTTCTATAATGTTTTCGTGAAGCTAACGGTGGAGCAGCACAGATCGTCCAGCAACTAGTGACAATTCGCAATTCACGGGGTGTCTCTTCCTCGCCACAAGTCGCTGGACGACTTACACATTTTTTTCAGCAAATTCTGGCCCATTCTCAACAAAGGTTTGTAGAAGAGCACTGATTTGTCGGTGAGAGCTTCTAATTGGAGAAAGCATGGTCAAGATCATTGAATGGTTCTGTTATTTGTGGTAAGTTTCTAAGTGATCTCCATTATAACATCGCTCCATCACTTTTCTCCATTCCAGAGATAGTTAACATATTTAAGTTGCAAATATAAGCAGAGCTATTCACTTATGCATGAGTAACTTGCATTATTTTCAGCCTCTTAGGGAGTTCAGGTTGCTTTAGTGTATTGCACAGTACAGGATGAACTCTATTTAAAAAAATAATGCTCCTTTTTAATGTTATGCTGCTTCTAGTGATAGTCATCCTATAATTATCTTGGCTCTCATGCAAGCACAGTTGGTGCAGTGACTTTTATTCTGTCTGGAATCTTACATGAGGGAAGATGTGCACAGACCAACAATGTCGGTGATGCATTTATATCCTGTCTGGAGGTGGGAGGGAATTGGGTTTCCGTTTCACTCCCTCTAAGGCAAGTATATCTTTCCTTGGGAAAGGAGACCAGAACTGTACACAGTACCCCAGGTGTGGCCTCACCAATGCCCTGTATAATTCCAGTAAAACTTATTTACTTTTATACTCTAATCCCTTTGTAACAAAAGCTAACATACCATTTGCTTTCCTAATTGCTTGCTGTACCTGCATGCTAGCTTTCTGTGATTCATGTACAAGGAAACCCAGGTCCCTCTGAATGCAAACATTTCCCAGTCTCACCATTCAAAAAGTATTCTGCCTTTTTGTTTTTCCTACCAAAGTGGATAACTTCACACTTCCCCACATTGTATTCTATTTGCCATGTTCTTGCCCACTCAGTCAACCTGTCTATATCTCTCTACAGCCTCTTTGCGTCTTCCTCACAGCTTACTTTCCCACCTAACTTTGTATCATCAGCAAATTTGGATACGTTACACTCAATCTTTAATATTGATTGTAAATAGCTGAGGTCTAAGCACTGATCCTGACGGTACCCTGCTAGTTACAGCTTGCCAACCTGAAAAAGTCCTGTTTATTCCTACTCTCTGTTTTCTGTCCATTAACTAATCCTCAATCCATGCCCCCAATCCCATGTCCTAATTTTGTGTAATAACTTCTTGTGTGTCACCTTATTGAAAGCTTTATGAAAATCCAAATACACTACATCCACTGGTTCCCACTTATCCTCAAAATAAATCTTCAAAAAAATTCAACAGTTTTGTCAAACAAAATTTCCCTTTCATAAAATCTTATTGACTCTGCTTAATCATATTACGATTTTTAAGTGCCCTGAAACCACATCCCTAATAATATATTCTAGCATTTTGCTACTGCTGATGTCAGGCTAACTGACCTGTTTTTTCTCTCCCTCCTTTTCTTAAATAGCGGAGTTATGTTTGCCATATTTCAATCCTTAGGGACTGTTCTAGAATCGAGGGAATTCTGGAAGATTAATAGCAGTGCATCCACTATCTCTGCAGCTACCTCTTTTAAAACCCTAGGATGCAAATCGTCAGGTCCAGGGGATTTGTCGCCACTTCCCCCCATTTATTTCTCCACTACTATGTCTTTAAAGTTCCTCGTTCTCTCTGGACCCTTGGTTTCCCATTATTTCCGCAATGTTTTTTGTGTTATCTACCATGAAGACAGATACAAAGTATTTGTTTAATATCTCTCATCGCCGGGAGCATGCAGGCAGCGGAAGGAGCGTGCGGCAAACCAGTCCCACTCATCCTTTCCTTCAATGATTGTCTGTCCCACCTGTGACAGAGACTGTCATTCCCGTATTGGACTGTTCAGTCACCTAAGAACTCATTTTTAGAGTGGAAACAAGTCTTCCTCGATTTCGAGGGACTGCCTATGATGATGATGATGATGATTGCCCATTATAATTTTTCCTGTTTCTGCCTCTAATGGGCCCACGTTTACTTTCACTAATCTCTTCCTATTTACATACCTATAGAAACATTTACAGTCTTTTTAAGTCTCGCTAATTTCTTCACATACTCGTTTTTCTCTTTTCTTATCAATTTCTTCATCCTCCTTTGCTGAATTCTAAAATCCTCCTAATCCTCAGGCTTATTATTCTTTTTGGCAATACTAAAAGCCTCTTCCTTTGATCAAATACTATCTTTTAACTTCTCGTTAGCCATGGTTGTACCACTTTTCCTGTGGGATTTTTGTGCCTTAAAGGAATGTATATTTGTTACAAATTATGTATTCTTTAAATGCTGGCCATTGCTTGTCTACTGTCATACCTTTTAAAGTAGTTTCCCAATCTACATTGGCCAACTCACCCCTCATACCTACGTAGTTTGCTTTGTTTAGGTTTAAAACCCTAGCTTCGGACTTCACTAAATCACTTTAAACTCAGTATAAAATTCTATCATATTGTGGTCACTCTTCTCTAAAGGCCCCTTTACTACAAGGTTATTAATGAACCCTTTCTCATTGCACAATACTAGATCTAAAATAGCCTGTTCCCTAATTGGTTCCTCAACATACTGATCTAGAAAACTATCTTGTATATATTCCATGAACCCGTCCTTCACATTATTACTGCAAATTTGGTTTGCCCAGCCTATGTTTAGATTAAAATTCCCAATGATTACTGCATTACCCTTGTTGCATACGCCTCTAATTTCCTGATTTATACTCTGCCCTGCATTACAACTACTGTTTAAGGGGCCTATAAACAACTCCCACCAATGTTTTCTGCGTCTTGCTGTTTCTTAGCTCCACTCAAACTGATTCTACTTCTTGATTTTCTGAGCTGCTTCTTGATTTTCTCTCTACTGTCTTTATCCCACCCCTTATTATCAGGGTTACCCTTCCTCCTTTTCCAATTTGCCTATCTCTTCTAAAAGTTAAGTATCCTGGAATATTTAGTTCCCAACCACGTCTCCGTAATAGATATTAGATCAAACCTATTAATTTCTATGTATGCTATTAATTCATCTATTAGTTACGAATGCTTCACGCATTCAGATATAGTGCCTTTAGCTTTAACTTTTTTCTATTTTTGCCTGATGTCACCTTAGTCACTGATGCCCTATTAACGTTGTTACTCTCTCTGCCCCTTCCTGATCTGCTCTGCTTATTTTTAACCAAAACTCTGCTCCAGAGCCTTGACATTTCCCTTGCTGTTTTTAAATTTATTCTTTCCTGAATCCTCCCATCCCCCCTTCATTAGTTTAAAGCCCTGTCTACTGTCCTAGTTATTCAATTTGCCAGGACACTGATTCCAGTCCGGTTTAAATGAAGCCCGTCCCAATGGAACAGCTCTCTTTCCCCAGTACTGGTGTCAGTTGCCCATGAAATGAAACCCCTGCCTCCCACACCACTGTTTTAGCCACGCATTTAACCTTCTAATCTGCTTATCCCTATGCCGATTGGCGTGTGGTTCAAGTAACAATCCAGAAATTATTACCTTTTGAGGTTCTGCTTTATAATTTGGACCCCAAGTCCTCAAACTCTCTCAGCAGAACCTCATTCCTAGTTCTACCTATGTCGTTGGTTCCTACGTGGACCACGACAACTGGACCCTCCCCTTCCCACTCCAAGTTCTTCTCCAGCTGCGAGAGGTGTCTTTAACCCTTGTACAGCAGCCTTCAGTACTCCCTGTTGCGGCTGCAGAGAACAGTATCTATCCCCCTGACGATAATGTCGCCTACTACTACCACATTGCTTTTTACTCCCCCCACTTGAATGGTCTCCTGATCCAAGGTGCCGTGGTCAGTTTGCCCATCCTCCCTGCAGACCTTATCCATACAGGCCGCAAGTATCTCATACTTGTTGTACAAGGTAAAGGGGTGCGGCTTCTTCATTACTATACCTCCTTAATCCATTTGCCAGAGGAAACAGTTTCTCACTACTTGCTCAATCAAAACCCCTCATAATTTTGAATACTTCTATTAGGTCTCTTCTTCACCTTTCAGATGGGACATTAAACCATGGTCTGCTCTCTCAGGTGGACGTAAAAGATCCCATGGCATTATTTCGAAGAAGAGCAGGGGAGTTATCCCCGGTGTCCTGGCCAATATTTATCCCTCAAATCAACAAAAAAAACAGATTATCTGGTCATTATCACATTGCTGTTTGTGGGAGCTTGCTGTGTGCAATTTGGCTGCCGCGTTTCCCACATTACAACAGTGACTACACGCCAAAAGGAATTCATTGGCTGTGAAATGCTTTGATATATCCGGTGGTTGTGAAAGGCGCTACATAAATGCAAGTCTTTCTTTCACTGCTCTAAGGAGAACAATTCCAGCTTCCCCAATCTCTCCCACATAACTGAAGTCCGTCATCCCTGGTATAATCCTGGAGGAGGTGGGGAGCAGAGGCTTTAAACTATGCGGTTTGGGGAGCGAATTCTCTACAAAGTAGCGTGACTATATTTGGTGTGTCATTGTCTCCGGCTGAATGCTGCTTTCTTCTTCTCTTGTCTTCTCAAAAACCTTCTTGATTTTGTGTTTGCTCTTGTAACCTCCTCAAATCCATTTGTTGGGTTATTTGTATCCTGAACAGTGGGTATGTTGACTTGCTGCCAGTATCTGCTTCACACAACGGCAAAAGTTATGACACTTGTCTCCATAAGGATGCAAAGTGGTGGTGGAGTTGCAGTTCCCGCTGTGCGAGAGTGGATCTCTATCTCCAGCGGGGAAATGTGGATCGCAGGCTTTAACTGAAATAGATATGGGGGTGAGAATGCACTAAGCATTACACTGTAACCAGATTAGATGCTGACGTCCTGTTGACAATACACAGCAGTTTTTGTGATCAGCCTGTCAGTTTGAGTACTTGCTGTATTCTTCCCTTACTTTAAGCTGGTGGATTTTAGGTTGTTAGCTAGGTTAGATCAGAGAAGCTTTTAAGTGATGTCTAGCATAGTGGAATTGGAATAAATGTATAATTTCTTTGGGGCTGATTAGTCTCTCCCACCACTCCCCCGTCATTCAAGTTATATTGTGCCTTAGAGAAGGATCTGTGCAAAAAGGTTCTAAGTCTTGAAGTCAAAGAACATTTCAGTAGACTCTTCTAATCACTTCTGCTCTTATTGATATTGTTGTGGACAATTCTTCTCTAAACTTGTTCCTGCTGAACTGTGAATACAATGTACTACACTCCTTCCCCTCTAAGAAAGAAGGAAAGAAAGACTTGCATTTATACAGCACCTTTCACAACCTCCGAACATCCCAACCAATGATTTTTGAAGTGCAATCGCAGTTGTAATGTAGCAAATGTGCAGCTAATTTGCTCACAGCGAAGGTCCCACAAATAACAATGTAATAATCACCAGGTTTTTTTTAGTAGTATTGGTTGCAGGATAAATATTGGCCAGGACACAGGAGAACTTCCCATTATCTTCTTGCAATAGTGCCATGAGATATTTTATATCCACCTGAGAGAATAAACGGGGCCTCGGTTTAACGTTCATCTGAAAGAAGGCACCTCTGACAGTGCAGCATTGGGAATGTCAGCCTAGATTTTGTACTCACCTGGGACATGAACCCATGACCTTGTGACTCGAGTGAGCCACAGGTGACATCCAAGTCCTTACTATGCTGTGTTATTATCCTGTCCATCCCTTAGTGGCCCTATTCCCATCCCGACCTTTATTTTAAATTTATGAGCCTGTAAAATATTTTACTATTTTGTTTTATGTTCCTTGATTGTCACTGCCAGTTGTCATGAGCTTGATCTGTAATGGGGAGGGATGTTTCCCACGAGCCTTTGGTTTCCCATATTAAATAAGTGTGGAGCCGCGACACAACAAAACACAAAACTAAAAATATTGCACTGGTACAGTAAGTGGGTGTTGTCCTGCGGTTGGGCATAGAGAGAGCTTTGCTCTGTATCTAACCTGTGCATTGCTTGCCATAGGAGTGTTTGATGTGACAGTGTAAAGGGAGATTTACTCTGCATCAAACCTGTGCTGTCCCTGGGAGAGTTTGCTGACTCTGAAATATGCCCCAGGATTTTGTAGTATTTTAATTTGCCCTAATTCCTCCATTCAGGTTCCCCCGGCTCACTGCAAAAAGCACTTAGAAACATAGAAATCTACAGCGCAGAAGGAGACCATTTCGGCCCATCGTGTCCACGAGATGAGGAGAAACTTCTTCACCCAGAGAGTGGTGAACCTGTAGAATTCTCTACCACAGAAAGTTGTTAAGGCCAATTCACTAAATATATTCAAAAAGGAGTTAGCTGTAGTCCTTACTACTAGGGGTATCAAGGGGTATGGCGAGAAAGCAGGAATGGGGTACTGAAGTTGCATGTTCAGCCATGAACTCATTGAATGGCGGTGTAGGCTCGAAGGGCCGAATAGCCTACTCCTGCACCTATTTTCTGTGTTTCTATGTAACCCGAGCCATTTGATCTCCTGGAGGAGGCAAAAACCAGATAAAAACCCTGGCCAATTGGGGAAAAAAACTGGGAAAATTCCTCTCCGACCCGTCCAGGAGATCACCTTGGCCGTATTCGATTCCCTGCAGTACTTACTATCATATCTGCGCCACCCAGCAAGAGGTTATCCTGTCTAATCCCATTTACCAGCTCTAGATCCGTAACCCTGTAGGTTACGGCACTTCAAGTGCCCATCCAAGCGCATCTCAAATGTGGTGAGGGTTTCCGCATCTACCACTCTTCCAGGCAGTGAGTTCCAGACTCCCACAACCCTCTGCGTGAAGAAGCCTCCCCTCAAATCCTCTTGGCTGGTAGCTGGTATGCAACAGCCACCCCACGTTAAAATAATTCACATCTTCCATCCTTGCGTAAGAGAAGACTCTATTGAATGTTTTAATCTTTTTCTGATGCTAGCCAGTGATGGTGCTTTATTCATGTAACCAATGTCCCTGATTGATGAGCCTCCTCACGGGAGAGATTAATAGCTGCAGAGTTATCAAGAAATTTGCACTTCTGGAATTGGAGCAAAAGTAGCTCCTGTATGAACCTAACATGTATTGAATAGTTGTAATTATCAGCAGACCATCTGTTTTTTTTTGGTATGCTAAAGTACTTAAATGTTTCTTTGATTGACAATATAGTCGTCATCTAACTTAATACATAATATATTATTTTTTAAAATCTAAAGTAAATTGGAGGCTGTGACCAGGATTTTGGTGAAGCTATAATGCTGGGAGTTGCACAAGAGCCCTTCGACTCCAAATTAATGCAGGACTCGCTTACAATCCATATTCCTTCCGTTTGATATTTTGAATTGTATAAAGAACATGTAAAGATTTTTAAGCAAACCCCTCCTATCATTGGTAAGTAAAGACACATTTACATAGTGTTGTATAGAAATTACTACACAAGTAGGTCGTTGGGCCCAACTAGTCTGTGCTGGTTATTCTCCAGTAATTCAAATCCTGTATGCCCACCCTGTTCTCGTATCCCTTTATTCCCCTTTCTTTATATCCTATATCTAACATATTCTTAAATGTTGACACTGTCGCTGCTTCAATCAATAACTCCAGTAGCAAATTCCATAGCCTCATAACCCAAAAAAGCGGGGACAATGTCTGGAATGACTAGGGTTGGGAAACTATTAAGAATGTCCTAAAGTTTTCAGTACAGTAAATTCCCAGTGCGCAAGCTGTGCAAAAACTATCTCCAAGGAATTGTAGAAATTTGCAGCACTGAAGGAGGGCATGCAGCCCATCACATCTGTGCCAGCTCTCTTTAACTGCCCTTTTAAATCAAAAAGAAATTCATCCACTTCTGCTTTAAAAACATTATAGATCCTGCTTCCGCCACTGGTAGGATATTAAAATTTCTAACAACCCTCCTAATTTTTCCTGTCGTTACTTTGCTGATAAATTTAGGATATGCTTATTTGTACTGCAAAAATGGCAACCATGCTCCACCCTTTGTCTATGATTGATTCCCTTGGAGGATAAGCCACACCCTGAAGTTTCACAGGAATGTGTAACTGGAACCGCCCATCCCAAGGTCTCACTGACTTTGCAAATTGTAACTCGATCCACTTTGACTTCCTGAACCACAGAGGATAGAGCTCCCCAGAAGACAGCAAAGGCCAGCCAAAGTGCCTTAGCCCAGTCCAAGTGCATGTCTCTCCCAGCCAAAGTGCCTTATCCCAAACCAAGACCATAACTCACCCTGCCGAAGTGCTTTACCACAGTCCAAGTATACCCCCCTCTTCTTCCCCATCCTCCCCATAGATGGGGCAGGCATTGTGTACCGATTGTTAACAGGTTTATTGGGTATGAAGTGAATAGTGACCGTGTCGTAACTTCTGGGTATCATCCACTCCAATGATATCGCTTGTGGGGGTTGGAAGAACATGATGCATCTTCCCTGAGTTCCCTCTGTCCCCTCCAATTCTCTGCACCCTGCACCCCCCCCCGGCACGCTCTCTCTCTTTCTCTCTCTCTCTCCCCTCTGCGCCCCCCCGCCCCCAAGGCTCGCTCACTATCTCTCTCTCTCTCTCTCTCTCTCTCTCTCCCTCTCCCAGGCGCGCACGCGCTCCCTCTCTCTCTCTCTCGCTTTCTCATTCTCTCTCACGCTTTCTCTCTCTCTCTCTCTCTCTCTCTCTCTCTCTCTCTCGCTTTCTCTCTCTCTCTCTCGCTTTCTCTCTCTCTCTCGCTGGCTCACTCCCCCGGGCGCTCTCTCGCTGGCTCACTTCCCCTGGGCGCGCTCTCGCCCTCGCTCCCCCCGGGCGCGCTCTCGCCCTCGCTCCCCCGGGCGCGCTCTCGCCCTCGCTCCCCAGGGCGCGCTCTCGCCCTCGCTCCCCAGGGCGCGCTCTCGCCCTCGCTCCCCTGGCGCGCTCTCGCCTTCGCTCCCCCGGACGCGCTCTCGCCCTCGCTCCCCAGGGGCGCGCCGCTCTCTCTCTCGCCCCCAAGGGCGCACCTCTCTCTCTCTCGCTCCCAGGGGTGCGCCACTCTCTCTCTCGCTCCCAGGGCCGCGCGCGCTCTCTCTCTCGCTCCCAGGGGCCCGCGCGCTCTCTCTCTCTCTCTCGCTCCCAGGGGCGCGCTCTCTCTCTCTCTCTCTCTCTCTCTCTCGCTCCCAGGGGCGCGCTCTCTCTCTCTCTCTCTCTCTCTCTCTCTCTCTCGCTCCCAGGGGCGCGCTCTCTCTCTCTCTCTCTCTCTCTCTCTCCCAGGGGCGCGCTCTCTCTCTCTCGCTCCCAGGGGCGCGCGCTCTCTCTCTCTCTCTCGCTCCCAGGGGCGCGCGCGCTCTCTCTCTCCCTCGCTCCCACGGGCGCGCGCGCGCGCTCTCTCGCTCCCAGGGGCATGCGCGCTCCCATCCTCGCTCGCGCTCCCTCCACCCCCCCCCCCCCCAGCCTCGACCGCGCGCTCTCCACCCCCCCTCCCCCAGCCTCGCTCGCGCTCTCTCCACACACACGCCCCCTCCCCCAGCCTCACTCGCGCGCTCTCCACCACCCCCTCCCAGCCTCGCTCGCGTTCTCTCCACCACCCCCTCCCAGCCTCGCTCACGCACTCTCCATCACCCCCACCCCAGCCTCCCTCGCTCGCTCTCCCCCCCTCCCAGCCTCGCTCGCTCTCTTCTCTCCCCCC